>NC_051178.1:62192184-62215064 GCF_013339695.2 Rhipicephalus sanguineus
TCGTACCCTTCCAATTGATTTCATCCTTCATCTACACTATATTGTTGCATTGTGACAGACTTCCTACCTAGCGCCTTTATGTAGCTCCAAAATATCCTAGGCGTGACCTCCTTTTTTACCGGTTCGAAGTTTTTAGCGCCATCTCTCGGGCTGCTCGCGAAGCAGACCATAGTCGCGCAACGGGTAGTCCTGGCGTTCGCTCACCTAAAGTACTTCTTGCACCGTGTTTGGGGGTTATGGCCAAGCGTGTTGTTTCACTATAATAAGTTTATGGCTGCGACAAATTTAAAGGCAGGACCCCCTTTATTACGAGGAAAGAAGTCTTATTCTGGAATAGCTCTAATGAAAAAAAAATATGTTACACTGGAGCAAGCGCCACGAGAACTTTGTCGTATGCGACCGAGACCTCCGTCATTAAGGGAACGTCAAACAATTCTATCATTAGAAGAGCAAGAATCTTTTATCAGAAGATTAAAGGGGGTATATTACACTAAAGCCGCATTCTTCTATTATTATATCATGTTCAAATATGGCAAAGTTTCATTTTTTTGCGATTTTTTCAGAAGACTGCCTTCTCGTAAAATACATTGAGCAATCAGCAACGACTGGTCTAATTCGTAATCGATTGTAAAAAGCAAAACAAAGAAACAATAATAAAAAAGAAAAATCGAGACCATTCTAGATTTCAAGAGCGTGAAGTCGTTCAAGAGTGTGAAGCCGGGTGACGAGCGGGGCTGGCGGACGCACTCTGCTCTCGTCGCCGATCTTCAGAAGCACGCTGCTCCTGGGAAGGAATTTCTTTCAAAAACCTTGGTTGCGGCCTGGAACGTTGTTTTCGCGCGGAACCGGTACGGCGTCCTTCTTGCGTCTAGCGTTTGTGAGCGTCTGGAACGGCCCAACAAAAGGTGCACCGCGCAGTCACGGAAACACGTGTTTGGCATGAGATTCTTTCTTTCTTTCTTTCTTTCTTTCTTTCTTTCTTTCTTTCTTTCTTTCTTTCTTTCTTTCTTTCTTTCTTTCTTTCTTTCTTTCTTTCTTTCTTTCTTTTTCAAGGCCTCATCGTAACGTTTTCCTTCCTCCATGCCGGCAATGGGATCTTCACCTCACGCAACAATTCTGTTGTGCTACAGCAACCAACGACGGGTTTCATCAATGCATTTCACGATTACATTCAAACATGAATGCTAGCAATGTAATGTGGCAACGTGAAATGGCAAGAGACCTCGATAAATGTTCAGATTGCCATATCACAAGTTTCCGATCGCCGACAATCCCACAGTCGAGAGAGCGTCAATTATTGGAAAGCGGCGCATACAAGAAAGTCACAGTTTCACTACAAGGGCGAAGTAATGAATGCGATAGCAACAAATTGTAGTGTTATACGAAGTGAGGCTGGCAGCTAAGTCTTTTGTATCCGATCTCGCGTAACTACAAAACGCTGGTGTAAGAGAATACGTCCACTCCAGGGAGAGATGCTCTTTCCGCATAGTCACTTCGCGTTGAAAGCACAGCACGTAGAAGGGTTATACGAACCGCCAGCAGATGGCTCCTGAGATAGCGCGCGCGCCAGCGATCGCAACCGCGCCCTTAGGATCAAAGTTGAAAGTTGCTTCTCGAGCGACACCCGCCCTCGCGTCTTTTCATGCTCGTTCAAGACGGGCGGGGTGTTTCCTGTCTGCTTCAACGGCAGGCCTCCCGAGCGGGGTAATGTCATCGCATGCGCCCTCCGAACGACGGAAATGGGCCGGCTCGTTTGATCACTGCTTCGGCCGCGTTCGTCGCCCCCGGTAGAACATAAGATGCGCGGGGGGATCTTATCAATTTGGACTTTATACGCGACATGACGGCGACGGTGAAGGCAAAAACCCGTCGAGACTGTTCATATAATTGCTATCGCAATAAAATAATACGCATGTAACCGGCATACCTTCGAGGTCTTCAATAATGTTGCATTTGTAAAGACGTTTATTGGCAGGCACTCAGCCACGATGCACGACAGCGATAGTCAAGGCGGGGGCCGACTCTCAGCACGAGATGCATTCTCTGGCATCCCAACTGGTTTGATCGGCGGTGACGTACACGGAGAGCATGTGGCCGAGCGTGCGGTTAAAGCGTTCGGTTAGGCCACTCGTCTGCGGGTGGTAAGCAGCAGTTTTGCGGCGAACAACATTGCACTCTCTGAGAATGGCTTCGACGACTTCCGACAAGAAGACACGGCCTCGATCACTGAGCAGCTCCTGGGGTGGACCGTGACGCAGCATGAATTGGTGGAGCAGGAAGGAGGCAACATCGCGCGCTGTAGCCACCGGAAGGGCGGCAGTAACGCGCCATCGGCGACGATGGCGCAACGGTTACCAGCCGACGTTAGAGGAAGTGGCCCATACAGATCGATGCCAACGCGCCCAAACGGACGGTCAGGGAAAGGTAGAGGTTGCAGACCTGCCGGCGACAGGTGCGTTGAAGTTTTTAGGCGCTGACAACTTCTGCACGTAGTGGTACATCCCTCGCCAAAAGTACCGTTGGCGAATGCGGTGGTAAGTTTTCGATACCCCAGGGTGCGCACACTGCGGAACGACTCGCATATGTCAGAACGCAGACTGCGGGGTATTACTAGTAGCCACTGGCAGCCACGCACCTTCACCCCGCACCTCCCCCAAATTGTAAAGACGTTTATTGGCAGGCACTCGGCCACGATGCACGACAGCGACAGTCAAAGCGGGGGCCGACTCCCAGCACGAGCTGCGTTCTCTCCGAGAGGAGACGAAGAGGGTGACCCCCTAGAAGGTGCTGGAGAGGACATCCCACTGTAGATTTCCAAGGCTTCGCTACACATTGTATTGTAGATGCGCTGAGCGAAATGCAGAAACGAGTAACGTAACAAGATGAGAGGAATAGTGGTGCGCAACTAGTGGTATCCTCTTGTTACGTTACTCGTTTCTGCATTTCGATCAGCGCATCGACATTGCAATGCCGTACCAACTAGCCCAAATTGAAGCTTTGCTTCATTTATGTGCACCCGCTTTTCTGTACACTCGCCGGCGCCGAGTGTTTCGCGAACTATGCCGCCGCCGCCGCTGTATGCGTGTAGGTTCTTGTATATATACATTCCATGCCAACACTGTACAATTATGTAAGTTACATGCACCATATCATCTCTTGTAAATATATTCTTGCATTTTCACCAAGTCATGTATATTGTGTGAAAATATGTTTGTGATAAATGTATGTTACGAGTAGTCCGTAGCATGTATTGGGGACATCCTGTCGGCTTGGACATTTCTGTAAAATGTTTCATGTACGTAGTGCTTAGTTGCATTTATGTTTACTGTCATTGTTGTATAGACACTGTACCCAAGTGTTGGTAGTGTCCTACGTTGAAATAAACTTTTTTCCAAACACCAAAATCAGTTAAAAGAAAGGATTGCGCAAGTCATGCGGCACTTGCGCACGCTATTCCGGCGACGGCGGAGGTGCGCTGGGTTGACCTCCTGTGGCAGTTGCTATGAACTTTATGTGACCCGTGGATATGCCGGTTTGGTTTGGCGATCGACTGTCTGCCCGCGTAGTTAGAAGGACCGGGCGGCAATGCGAGCGGCGAGGCGGGAGTCGACCGACCCCGAGGTGTCACCGGTGTTGAGCAAGACGAGCCAAAAGGCGTGATCTAAGCGCGCGGGTGACTGCCGAATTACCGCTACACTCATACATAAAAGCAGTACTAAAAAAAATTAAGGGATTTTCGCACTAATGGTGCCAAGCGTGAAGGAAGTGCGGAGCTGGGCGGCGTTCTTTGTTTCTCTTTTTCTCCATTTCCTTCATTCTATTTCTCTCTTCTCTCTATTTTTAACACGAAAGTGTTTTATGCTGGGGTCCTACAACACTTTTTTGACGTATTTCAAAGAAAAAGTGCCGTTGACAGGAGTCGAACCCACGACCTCTCAGTCCGCGACGATGGCTGGCGGGGGTTAGGCCGCGGAGCTACCGCGAAACACATAACAGAGGCTACATGAACGCACCTTTTATCTTTCACACTTTCCTCTCGCAGTGCTCTTGGATGGATGGATGGATGGATGGATGGATGGATGGATGGATGGATGGATGGATGGGTGTGCGATCAGGCTCGAAAAAAGAGAGAGAAAAACTTCGTTTTCTCCGTAATTAGCACCTACAACGCGCCGTTGCTACGCCCGTCCCATTCGCCACGTTTCCAAGTGGAGAAGTGCGAAGGATTACGCAGAACTGATCTCCAATACGAGAGGGGTAATTTCGTCAGCGCTTTAACACACCGCGAGGTGGCGGCTTTAGCCCAAGCCTCGCTCATAGCGTCCATCCATATCGAAAAATAGCTCTCCGACACTCGCCTGGCGGTCGCACCACGTTCCCCGCTCGACCTGTGAGAATTAAAGGCCAGGCAGGAGGCTAGAAGTATATGTCCACGTATATGTTCATAACTTCAGCTACCGCAAGGGCTCAATCATGACCATGGGCTTTAGTCGTCGGTGCGGAGATCTGCTACCAGGCGTCAACAGAGATTCGTCCACATCAAGCGGTGCTATATCTGCCAAACAACAGTAGACATTGTACAGGCTCTCATATACCAACGCGCTATAAACAATCAAACATTTCTGTAGCGACACGTTTCACTTCTGTGTTATACTGATTCCTATGATGGAGCAATCCGCCATATTTTTCTTGGTGTCTGTTCCATTTCTTTGTCTTTACATATATATTTCTTTGTATTTCTCGCTCCTTCTACATGTATTTCTCTTTCTTCCTTTTTTTTCTCTATTTCTCGCTTCCTTTTTGTTTCTATCTCTTTCTCTTTCTGTCTATATATTTCAAGCTCTTTATGTGATTCTCTCATTGTCTGTCTTTCTTTCTCTTTGTGTTTTTCTTCTCTCTCTTTTTATGCTATGTTTTATTCTCACTCCTCCTCCTTTCCCTCCTCCTCACCCCCACTTCCATTTCCCATCCCGTTGGTATACTATATTGTACAAGGCTGCCTGGATAGCCGAGGGGTTACAATGCTCGCCTTCGGATCGTGGATACGCGGGTTCGAATCCCACCTCGTCAAGAATTTTTTTCGCCATATTTTTCTCTCTTTCTTTCTACCTCTTTCTTTCATTCTCTCCCTCTCTGTACTCGTTCTCTCACCCATCCGAGTCATTGCAGGCCACGCCGGTCAAATCGGCGTACGTGTTCTGGGAGTGAAGCGAAAGATGACGATAACGCGTGCCGGATCATGGTGTTGATCATTTCTGTGCTCCCGTCCCGGACCAATGCTCGGCTTAAGCAGCTGCGCTGTTAAAAGAATGTACGACTAAGCACAGGAAAATAACTCACAGACTCCTTTATGCAATCACCTAAGAAGACTCGAAGGCGAAAGTAATCTTTTAGATGCGAAGCAGCTTCTGCGCTGGGCTTTGTCCGTAGTTCCATTGGCGACCGTCCGCTTTCTAAAACCTACCATAACCATCTGTAATATATTTAGCGCGCGCTCGCGCCAAGGAGGTGTCTTCTTTGTCTTTTTCTTCGACCGCCTTGATGATGATACGTGCAGAGCACTTTAGGGGCCCGGGCTGCCGTATGCTGTCCTAGCTTGGAGTAACGCAGACAAAACCACGTGTGCTGGCACGCGCTAGCGCGTTCGGGCCTGTGTAGGGGCTGGGTAAGACTCTGTGGCCTCTCCCCCTTACACTCTCTCAGAAATCGTGTGATGGCGTCTGCGAACGAGATTCTGCAGACGCGCGATGAACCACCCCGTTGTATCCTAGTCAGAACGCGCTGGCACGCGGTAGCGCGTTTGGGTCTGTGTAAGGGGCTGGACAAGACGCTTTGGCCTCTCCCCCTTACAACCTCCCGGCAATCACGTGATGGCGTCGGGGAACGAGACTGCACACGCGCGATGAACCCGCGTGGCGTACTGCAACAAGAGTTCGGGACGAATAACAGCAACAGCAACTACAGTGAATTCATGGTGCGCTCCACATGCAAGGACGCGTTGACATCGGGCAAGGTGCCTGTGATGAACGGAACTTTAAATCCACCCATGCACTCCTTCGCATCCACACATGGTTCCCTTTAGTGGGAGATGGTGAAATTTTTTCTTCGCATTCGATGTATTGATCTCCCCACGCCCCCCTTAGAAAGTGTTCTGCACCTGACGTGGTTTTTCACTGCTTCCAAGACTGGAGGCATTGCAAGCGTGCTGTTTGGCGCTGCCTCCGTGATAGGCGCACGTTTGACCACGGCCGGTCTGGAGGCGCGCTCCTTTACGGCCTGAGCAGCAGCTGCGAGTACAATTGAACTTTTAAATGCGAAGCATTTCTTAGTGAACCTTTTGCACTTTGAGCGTATCTATCTATCTATCTATCTATCTATCTATCTATCTAGTCGCCTACGTCTGGGTGCTCTCATGATCGCCTCCTTAACTTGGTGTAGACCAAAATTGGCATGGGAGGGTAAGATTATTTGACGACTATGACTGTCTGGTCATGACATGAATAACGTGAAAGTCCTTTCGCGTACGTCGTCAAACACTTTCCTCCAGACACGTGTGGCACATACCCGTTTACCATGGGCCGCGGTGTACGGGTATGCGCCACAGGTGATTGACAGTTTATATCTCTACCAAGGAACGGCGAGAACAGACATTAGTAATTTAAATGCCAGAGCATTAAGAAAAACCGACATCTGCAGCGTTGACCCGACGAATGGAAAGAATAGAAATTAGGATTCCAGCAGGCATCGAACCCAAGCAACCTGCGTGCCAATCAGATATTCTACCACAGAGCCACGCCAGGTCTGTAAACTAGTTTGGAAAAACAGCCTATGCAGGCGTGATGTCGGCGCAACGTCAGTTGTGGTTGTGGTGATGGTTATCTAATTTTACAAGAAAGCAATAAACACTAAATATGTATTCCTACGATACAGGCGTCATATATCAGAATAACGTCTTTAATTCTAGCGTTGGCTCCGCTTTTATAGCAGTCTAATAAACATAACATTTGTATTCCTATGATTCAGCAAGCTACATTGAAGGTGAAGCATTGATCGGCCCCGGAGGAATACATTAACGAATTAACAATAACGGTCCAGTGCACATAAACGCATTCGTGCTGCAATCGTCCGGGCTTACGAAGGATTCATATCGAGTCGACCTGAAGTTGGCTGGCGATGCGAACATAGCAGAATTGAAATGCACATGCCCTGAAGGGTAGTAGTGCCAGTGTCACACGGCCACTTTTATCGCGATCAGGGCCGATGCGGATTCTGCTACACGGTGACTCTTAACAATCCCAGTCTACACATCTCGGTCTGGCTGACGTCTATGCCCAACTAGATCCGGATAACTATGGACCTTGCAGCAACAACTATTGTTGATCTATATCGAGAAATACTATCCGTATCGGCCCTGATAGCAATCAAAAGTGACAGTATAATCGGACGTAGTTGGTCGCGGCATGTATCGCGATTTGTTTATGTCATGCTAAGTTGACTTTCCGATTCGGCCTCTGCTAACCCCTAACTTCACATTAAGGAGAAAGCCTTAGACGCCTCATCAAACTCGAAAATTGACCGTCGGTGGCGTCAAAACGAGTGATGCAAAAATTCATCACACGATGACGTCACAGATAGCCAAATTTTGTGACGCCATAGTGACGCTGTCACGTGAAACGCCGATCTGCTTCTGTGATCGGTGACAGGTCACGGAGGCAGTGCAAAATGAGGTGAGCTGCAGAAAACTTGCAATCACACGGCGTCATCATGACGTCGCACATCGCCGAATTTTATGGCGTCACATACGTCTCAGCTGGGCAATCGGCGTTAGGAATCGTTCTTTCTTTTGAATTGATACAGGAGCTGGCGCGAACGCCAAGCCCCACTACCAAAAATTGCATGCCCCATCTATCCCTGTTTGGGAAAGTGGCGTGCGTCAGCCAACCGCAGTGCAATGGTTGGCCTCGGCACGGGACCCCGGCCTCTCTGATCACCGGACAGCCCGACACCAGGTAAGTATGCTCGTGGAATTGTCGGCCACACTTGCCATTCCAAGGGCACACACAACGGGAACTGGTTTCTAATACTGCTTTACCAGTTATCTTAAGCATAAATATGTTGGAGAGCTTGTAAAGTTATGCATCGAAGTACAAAAACGTCGGGGCCGCAAGACTTTAAATTACTTAGGCAGCAGTAACATACGAATGAGCACTCTGACGAAAAATAATGGGCGAATTTTGAGCGACGTTCTCATTGTTCAGCTTGTTATTTTGTTCTTATGGCGACCACTAAAAAAAAAAAACAGATGGGGCGAAGCTTGCATTAAGCCGCGCAAGGCTTGAAACAGCGAAACTGGACGAATTCATGAAGACTAATCTGTTTGCTTCTAGATTGTTTCTAGGCTTTAGCTAGGTGATGCAGGTTGTTCTAGGAAAGAAGACATCTTTTAAGGACTCGTGTTTCTTTGTTAGACACAATAGTATTGAGAACTAACAGAACAACGCCTCCTATAAAAAAACTATGCCTGGGATGTGAGCCGCAGAAGCGCTGCCCTACCCTTTCCGTAGTTCTCCTTTCCACTCGGTACAGTTGCTAGAGCCTCTCGCGGCGAATTCTTGCAACCTGCAGTGGCGCGTCGCCGCGCCGCCGGTAACTCGAGCAGACGACGCGACGCGACATCCACTCACCCTTGCCTGTCCTTGCCCTTGCACGAGCGGACGACATTCATGCTACATATTGCAACGTTGAAACGCTCTTAGACGAGGTGACTTGAGAAAACACTAGCCGTAATGTGGACGAACATGTGATCATAAACGTACTTCCGGCGAAATTTCTTGAGTGGTCGCGAAAGCAGTATACGCACGATCGAGCGTCGGCGGAAAGAATGCCAGCGTTAGTGAAACCAACGGAGGAGTTGATCAAACTAGAGCGCGAAGAAACGCATCTCGAACGCACTAGCGACGCGACGCGGTAAACGAGCTGAAAACGATGCTGTGCAAATAAACAGACATCGTCAAAAATAAACGCATGAGGCAAATGTTATACAACGCCCGTTCTTGGGGAGCTTTTTTTTCGTGGGTTTATGAAAAAACGCCAGGCGCTACGAAAGGCGAACACATGAGAGAAGAGACGGGACAGGCGCTGTTCTCTCACGTGTTGGTCTTTCGTAGCGCAAAAATCAAGATGTTAAGTACTCACCAACTCTCCCAACAACAAGTTCTTACTAAATAAAAAAAAAGAGTTGCGGGCTTGACTTTCCACGAGATACCATCGGACAGCAGTTAGTGTGACCAGTGGCTCAAGGCGATTTCGAGAGAAGACTGGGTGCCGACAAGTAACTTTGTAGTGTGCAGTCTTCACTTTCGTACACGGCCTGTTTTATCCATAGCTGCTTGTAGGCCTTCGCAGATTCGTGGACTGTGTGCTTCCTCATTGGAGGTCGGTCGCGAAACCTCTTGAACTTCGCGTTCACAGGATTGTGGAAGAGCTCGTGGGCTTACCAGTGTTGAACTGTGCAAACACAGACTCCGATCACCGCAAAGAGCTGCTGTTGCTAATTGCCAGAAAGTTTATGAGGCCGCTTTAAGGAGTAAGCGAGAGGAACGCTACCGCCAAGCGACTTGAAAGAACATCCCTGTCGCGAAAAGTTCCTAAGGTCTAGCCAAGCTTTATGCAAGGAAATGAGTGACGCTCCTCCAGCGCACGTCAAGAACGCGCGATCAACCGCCCGCACAAAGCAGTGCTGCAGTGCTGCCGCTGCACCAACACAATGTTGCCGACACCATCGCTCTCGCTGGCTCCGGCGTTACAGTCGCTGGCACCACCACACGGCGCCCGCTCGAAACGTGTGGCAGCGTTCCTCCAATGGCAAAGCTAGCGACGTCCCAGGCATAGTTTTTAGGGGCGTAGCTCCTCTTAGTCTAACCTTGTCACGTCTCCGTTGTCCGGCGTATCTCCCGGCAGCCGGCAGCATCTGTCCGGTGGTGGTGGTGGTGGTGTGCGGCGTGACCACCCTTACTGCGCATGCGCATACCCTCTCCACACACCTCCTCTCCACTCCCCCTCACCATTCTTCATGTCCTCTACCCCTCTCCCCTTTCGCTCCCCCTCTCCCATACCCCTCTCCACTTCCCCTCTCCCCTTTCTCTCTCCCATAACCAGTCTTAAAAACGGAGGGGGCGTGCACACATGAAGGCTCCCTAAAGACAATGCGCTGCGACAGTACGTGATATGTATCGCCCTGTCCTCTCCTACGCTTCCCCCTCTTTCTCCTCTCCTACGCTTCCACCCCCCCCCCCATCCCTATCTTGCCTCGCGGCGCAACGGCGCCGACGCAGGCAGCGTCGCGGCAGCGTCTGTTTAGAAAAGCAGCGAAGGAAACTAGCGTGCTTCAAGTGTCGAGCTGTGACACTTGATAGTTCGCGCTCATCTTCTGTTTGTTCGTTTGGCAGCGTCCCTGAGCTCGAGTGACATTCGTACGCGCCGTAACATGACCGCGGACATCACGGTGAAAGCGGGAAACATTCCTCTACCCCTCGCCACGAGAAAACCGCGCGAGCAGACAGCGGAAGGGCAAGCTTCTCCCATGCGCAAATATAAGAAGAAGCGAGCGAGCTCGCCGACAACTTTTAAATGCGCCCGTCGGGCTCCTAGCGCCACCTCGCTGGTAATGAAGAAACGCTTATTATCGCCTGCTGTCTCTGAGTCCGTCCAGCGCTAAATGGTGTGTATATAACGCTCGCCGTTAGATACGTGGAGGATCTGCGTTTCGTGGCGTAGTGGATAGCGCCGCTCGCTGCGGATCAAGAGGTCCCTGGTTCGATTCCGCGTTTTGAAAGCATTTTTCTGAGTTATTTTTCTTTGGGGCCTTTATATATATATACATACTTATACATATACGGTGCATGACGGCGGCGACGGCGACGGCAAAATCCAGCCGAGACTGTCCATATAATTGCTATCGCAATAAAAAGTTTATTTCACCACAGGACGCTACTAACAGTTGGGTACAGCGTCGTAATCAAAGACAGTAACATATACAATTGTCTAAGCGCTATATACATGAAACATTTTTACACAGAAGTCCAAGTCCACAGGACGTCTCCAACACATGCTACTGTGGGCTAACATACACTTACAACAATCTTATTTTCACATAATATACGTGACTTCGTGAACATACAAGCACATATGTACAACAGATGTTATGGTGTAGGCAATGTACAGATTGAATAATGTTAGCATGAAATGTGTATATACAAGAACCCACGCGGACACGGGAACATGCACACACAGAAATAATAAATAAATACATGTTATATACATTCATCAAGCTCTGTCTGATGACCTGGCTACAAGAACCAGGCTAGATTGAAAACCAGCCGCACACGCCCATCAACCACCGACAGGAAACGGCATGACCACTGCCGTAGGAATTCCTCTTCCCCAAGGAAGAACAATTCCTCCGACAAAAAGGACATGAGTTCGGAGTACAACCGTTCCAGAATTGGAAACAGAGTTCGGCGACGGTGACCCGCTGCAACAGCCTCACACCTGTTACGCCACAAACAAAAAAGCCCCCGCAGCAATTAGAAGGCATGCAAAGCGACTACTTGATTGAAAAAACTTACCGCTCGCTCTGCACAACCGTTCACTGACCACCCCGTATATATAGGCACTGGATTTTGACCTCCAAGGTAGTTCGTGTGTGCGATTTCTCCTGTGCGTGATTAAACAATGAAAATTCACAGCGTACATGTAAAATTAAAGTGAGCTGCAAGTCGTCATAACTCTCATCGAACCTTTAGTATAAACGCGCCCGATCTCACGTCGGTGATGATATACTGGGCAGAAGTCACGGAAGATTCACGGTTTACCGATGAACCTCCGCAGCTTCGCCCACTCATCATCATTCACTCCGTGGATATGCTGTGAGGAGGAGGAGGAGGTAAAACTTTATTTGACCAAGGGATTTGGGCACATACGTCCCAGGGTCCCCGCACGACCCCACTGCGCTATGCGTTCATGAGTTCATGCAGTTCCATGACGTGGGCGGCCCGGTCAGTGGCGATCTGCTGCTTGGCCGGGTCCGTCGAGCGCAGCAGGGTCTCCCATTCCTCCCATGTGGTCAGTGGCTCCGGGCCCCGCGGGGGAGGGTCCGCCGGGCATTCCATGAGAATGTGGGTAACGGTAGCGTGGGGATGAGTGCATTGAGCACAGGACGGGGCGTACGCTCCCGGGTAAATGCGGGAAAAGAAATGGAGGGAGGGAAGGGTGCGGGTCTGAAGGCGGCGCCATAATATTTGGTGAAAATTTTTTAGGGATCGGTGGGGTGGGGGGTATAGCTGGCGTTCAGCGCGGTATGACTGGGTAATTTCGTTGAAGGAATGCATGCGCTCCCTAGAAGAGCCCGACTCCGATTCCGCCGCCGCCCGGTTGATGAGACCTCGGGCGTGGTCATTGGCGGCTTCGTTGCCGGGATTCCCAGAGTGCGCAGGCACCCAGATCAGCTCCACATGGCGGGCCTGGTTTTTGGTGGGCGAGCTGAGAATTTGGAAAGCAGTCTCGTGGACTCGTCCTCGCGCGAAATTTAGGATCGCGGTTTTCGAGTCGGAAAGAACGTACCGGGCGTCAGTCTGTGTGAGGGCAAGCGCGATCGCCGCTTCTTCCGAGGATTCCGGTGTGGACGCAGGAGGAAGGTGGAGAGTTGCGATGGGTCGGAGTGTGCGATCAACGACTGCAACTGCCGCGTCGTCGCCCGTGCAAGCTGCATCCACCCATACGGAGTCCTCTTCAGAACCGTAGTATTTGTGGAGAGCTTTTGCACGTGCCTTGCGGCGGGCCGAATGGTAGGTAACGTGGGTGTTTCTTGGGAGAGGTTTTACTATGAGCTGTGTGTGTATGGGTCGGGGGATTGGTATAAGTGTGGGGTCGGCTGCTGGTATGTGAATATTGAGGGTGTCAAGTATGTAGCGTGCGGTGAAAGACTGAGCTAGACGAGGGTATTGCGCTCGTCTGTGGGCCTCAATGAGTTCCTGTGTGGTGTTATGGAGCCCAAGCTGAAGAAGTTTAGTGGTCTGTGTGTTAGGGGGGAGGTGTAGGGCCACCTTGTAGGCTTTACGAAGCATGGCATCCAGGGTGGCTATTTCTTCTTGTCGAAGTCCGAGATACGGGATTGTATATAGGAAGCGGCTCAGTATGAAGGCATGAATGAGGCGACACAAATCGTGTTCCTTCATGCCATAGTGTTTGCCAGAAATTCTGCGGACGAGGTGCGAAAGCGCTTGGAAAATCGCTCGGTGTTCTACTCGATCAAAGGCCTTGGTTAACTCCAGGGCCAAGACGGCTTTGGTATGAGCGGGGATGAGAGGATCAAGAATGTCGTGCGTCAGTTGAAGCATGGCATCTTGGGCGGAGAGGCGTGGGCGGAAGCCCACCATGCTGTGCGGATATAGGTTGTGGTCGTGCATGTGTTGAGTCAGTCTGTTCAAAGCAACATGCTCGAGAAGCTTCCCGAGACACGATGTCAGTGAAATGGGGCGGAGGTTTGATATGGTAAGGGGTTGGTTTGGTTTAGGAATGAATACAATCTTGGCATGGCGCCAGGATTGTGGCAAGGTGCCTTCCTTCCAGCATTTATTGAAGTAATCTCTTGAACAGACAATAATGCCAAGGAAAATATAGGGGATGTTATTTGTAGTAGGTAATTAGGATATAAATGTGAAGAAAGTAAAGTGGACGAAACGATACCTTGCCGCCGGCAGCGACCGAACCTGCGACCTTCGAATTAAGCGTCCGATGCTCTTTCCTATTTCTCCCCTATTGCGATTAATCACGCTTTTTTCGGAGGGACTACAGAGATGGGACTGACGTAAAGCATTTTTTTTCCTGAAGCACCCAATGCGGTCACTATGTGTTGAAACATCACCGTAGAACAAAAACTCCACTTCAATATTTTAGCCATTCTGCAGATCGGTATCGATATCTTTTTTGAAACCCACGTCAAATCTTCTGCGGTTATGATCCATATATGAGATATGGGAAATGCATTCTTTCAAATGGCAGCGTTAAGTGACATTTCGTCACTTAACAGCGCAGCTGACCGGCGCCTAGCTAGCCCACCCTTTACGAGGTCTTGCTTAGTTTTAACGCGATAGCGTTAAAGAGCTCTTTTCGCAATTCCAGTGTCGGCATCGGTTTCGGTGTCGGCATCGTTGGTTGTGAGCGAAAAATCACCTTGTCGGTGACCAAAAAATGGAGAAAGATGCATACAAAATAAATAATAAAAGACTTTGGTTCGAGTGACATTCGAACTCACGCCGTCCGCGTGGCAAGCAGGTGTTCTACCACAGAGCCATGATATTGCTCGAAACTGTTAAAAAAAACACTATATAAATGTCATGTAGTGGACGGAGTCTCCTTAACGCATGTAATACTGTGTGGCAGAAGCGTAGAATCGCGCCAGGCGTCAAAACATGTGAATTGCGCAACGAGTGGGCGTTTTAAAGGCCCATCCATTACAAAGCGCTCAGGCATATTTAATCATCGCCAGCTGCAAAAGCATCAACGAAGTGAGCAGCTGCGTAGGTTCGCGTGTTGCCTTACGGACGCGTAGCAGGCCCTTCGCTGATTCCCAAAAGAATTAATTATGGCGTAGTGGGCACTTAACAACTGTACTTTCAGTAGGCATTCTAGGATAGTTTGAAACGGCCAATGCTACGCGCACAGTCCTTCGTTTCCTTACGGCACGGTTGAGGCGTGCACCGAGAACCGAAAGCTAGGCTAGCAATTCAGAAGGCGATGCGCACGGGGCCCGATTACGCTATCGCGTTATACTTTTGAAGGCGACGCTCAAGCGTCCTCCAAGTATTTGCTAATTTTTGCGAGGTGATGCTTGGTTCTGCTAATTTTTGCGGGGTGATGCTTGTTTGCTAAGTTTCTTGCGAGGCATTACCAAGTCACTTCTAGGTAGTAACCTGGTTTGGCGGAGTTATACATTACTCCATTAGGACAGACTCAACTTGAGTGCCTCGACATCAAAGCGGTTGCCCCTTGGTGAGTTTAGCCATGTGTTACCGAGTAGTCGCTAGTGATGCTCAGCTATTAGTATCTGCACTCACACAGGTGTTCTGTTCCAAGTGTAGGCAAGATCATCTGTGGCGAATGGGACTAGGCTAAGTACAACCAAGCATTTCTATTAAATGTATTTATTAGTTATTGATCGATTACCGACTAGCTATCGATTGACAATCGATTTAACATTACAGGGTATTGGCCATGCATTTTGTGCAAGGGTAAGCTCAACCAAGCATTTCCTAGAATTTATTGGTTATTGATTAATTATCCATTAGCTATTGATTGGCTATTGATTGGTCATTAGAAGGTATTACCCATGCATTTCGGGCTAGGCTTAGCTCAATCAAAGATTTTGTAGAATTTATTGGTTATTAATCCATTATCGATTAGTTATTGGTCAACTATCGATCTGCTATCACATGGTATCGATTGCTAGCTTAAGCTTAGCTAGTCTCAATCATGTTCAGCTAGAATTAGCCAGGCTTATATAATCCTGACTTAGACTATACAGGGCGTTCCAACTATCACACAGCATGATTTTAAAAAAAGGAGCACCGTTACGCGAAGCAAACCTAGTACATATTGTTCCAGTAGGCTGGAGTAGCCATCACTAATGTTTTCGTCAATGAGATTTAATTAATTAGTAAAAATTGTATTGATAACTCGACACATACTCGCCTAATTATCAAAATGTCAACGAGCCATATGTAGGCATGTTCAAATGACATCTAGCTGCGCTACTTTCAACAACGTACGAATTCCGTGCTCATTTTTTCCGGCTGATAAAGAAAGCCCGCGAAATATCAAAAATAACACGTGACTACGCTCCCACCTGCGAAAGAAAGCAGCGCCCTCAAATGAGCTTACTGCAAGCAACCGCTTTGCCTGTTGTCGTCCGTTGTCAGAGACCGCGTTTCGCACTTTCGCAAGGTAACAGGCCGGGCGCCAACATGCATCGCAATCTTGCAGGGATTGTGATGCAGGATTGCGATCCACTCTATTATTGCGTTAGCAGATATATGGACAGTCTCGACAGGTTTTTGCCGTCGCCGTCGTCATCGCCGTCATGTCCCGTATGAAGTCCAAATTGATGGGATCCCTCCGCGCGTCTTATGTTCTACCGCGGGTAAAAGCGCACGAGCGGGGGCGACGAACGCGGCCGAAGTAGAGATCAAACGAGCCGGCCCATTTCCGGCACTCGGAGGGTGCATGCGATAACATCACCCCGCTCGGGAGGCCTGCCGTCGAAGCAGACAGGAAACGCCCCGCCCGTCTTTAAGGACCATGAAAAGACGCGAGGAGGGGGTGGTCGCGCGAGCAGCAACTTTGAACTTTGAATCTAAGGGCGCGGTCATGAGCGCTGGCGCGCGCGCTATGTCGACAGCCATCACAGCGGACGGCTCGTACACCCTTCTACGTGCTGCGCTCTCAACGCGAAGTGACTATGCGGAGAGCATCTCTCCCTGGAGGGGCCGTATTCTCTTACACCAGTTACACCATGGTAAAAAACAGGTCACTGACCAATGTCAAAAAACAACAAAATGACGTTTCGGGATCCGTACGGGATCCCGAAACGTCATTTTGTTGTTTTTTGACATTGGTCAGTGACCTGTTTTTTACCATGCCTTTACCTGACCAGACGGTATTCCGTCGAACTCTCGACTACCAGTTACACCAGCGTTTTGTAGTTACGCGAGATCGGATACAAAACAGTTAGCTGTCAGCCTCACTTCATATAACATTACAATTTGCTTCTATCGCATTCATTGCTTCGCCCTTGCGGTGAAACTGTGACTTTTTGTAACGGCACTATAATTATTCAGATCTCACGACAGACTGTTCTAATTGATAACGCGGCAGGAGCGCTGTTCTGATTACGGCCTACTCTGAAGACCAAAGCGGAGTGTTTCTTCGGCCGGGGAATATGGCAGATAGGGCGATCCAGTCCTGTATACTAGCTACCTCACAGCGAGCCTGTTTGAGGGCGCAGCTTTCTGATGCGCGCGACAGTCTAGTCACGTGTCACTTTTGAAATTTCGCGGGCCTTCTTTATCAACCGGAAAAAATGAGCGCGCAATTAGTACGTTGCTGAAAATGAGTTATATGTCATTCGAACGTGCCTACATACGCCTTATTGACATTTTGATAATTATGTGAGTACTTGTCGAGTTATAAATATAATTATGACTAATTAATTAATCTCCATTAACGAAAAAACATAGCTGCTCCAGTGGACTAGGAACAATAATAACTACGTTTGCTTTGCGTAACGCCGTTCCTCTTCTTTCAAATCGTGCTGCTTGATAGCCGAGACGCCCTGTATAAGCTATGCAAAGAGAGGCGAAGTTTTTGCAAAAGCCGCACGGACCAACGGAGAGCTTAAAAAGCCCCGTTGTTAAAAAGTTGCGGGCGATGCACGAACAATCGAAAGGTGCGCGGTGTGCTGAACAAGAATTTCGTTCTCGTGTATGTTTTGGTGTAGTTCTAAATGCCACGCTAAATCTTGCGCTGTCGTTTTTGTGTAGGTCCCGGTACAGCTCTAAATCTTGCTCTTAATGCAGCTACGCTACCGTGAAACCTGAGGAAGTGCGTAGCACGCGCAACCCAGCGATTCCCTTGGTCAGGAGGATGAGGAACACACTTTACTGAATCGCGCGCTTGCCCAGGCAAAGGCACTCCCAACTCTTGAGCGGCGCGGGTATCAGCGCGATGTTTCAGAATCGTTTTTCGCGATTTTAGGTGCATTTCTGCGATTAATTCTTGGTTATTTCTGTAGTTTATGTTATTTTAGACACTGCTGCTTTATTTTGCACTAGTTTTGAGCACTGTTAACCTTGCTTTAGACCTGTGTGGACCACTGCGTGACCACGCGACATGAGACAGTGGATGGATGGCAAGCCGATCCCCTAAAGTGGTACACACTTAAAATGGCACATAAGTTTAGTAATCTTAAACTAAAAATACAGCCGCGGAGGGGGTTCGTACCTCTGCCCCACCGCCACTGCCACCGCTCCGCATCTGAGTGCGCTAGGACATACGCCACAGTTTATTCCATTCGCGGCTTTAAAGGGGCCCTTAAACGATTTCTTGAAGTTTTGTCAGCGTTTAGGCAAGAGCATCCCCAAATCATTCGCACCAGAAATTAAGCGACGCACCGTGTACCAAGGCCGCTACGGACAATTATATATATACCTAGCACCCTCAACTCACAGACACGCTGGCATCGCCGGCAATCGCAGCGCTCTCATGAGCACACTCGACGGTATAAGGGTAGCGGTGGCGTTATGAACTAAAGTAGCCGACCAAGAGAATTTCCGTTTCCTGTTGTACAACAGGAAACGGAAATGAGTTTTGTGCAATATGGCTGCCGTCCCTCGTTTTTGGTTGCTGTGCACTGCGCTCCGGTTGCCCGTGCTCGTACAAAAGAAATAAATGTATACGCCACGTTTTGTTCACTTACCAAGCCCTGCGAGTGTCGTAATGAATCTTCTGAACTGTCTTTCGTGTGTATTCCGTGCCCCAACTATGTGAAATGCTACGAAGGTGCCAGGAGACGCCAATGCCTCAACTGGCATTAACGCACTCGACACCGGCGATGTGTAAGCCTGATAATGTTTTATTACATATTCTTAAATCATTACAAGACAAAGTACACCACTGAGCGTTCACACAAGCAAACAACGCGGTTACATCGTGAAGTAGTGGCTCATAAAGCGCCAGCGCAGGAGCAAGAAGACCTGAGCTACGAAACGTATGTATACGCTCGTGTACACTATAATTATTTCCCTATTTCCTCGTGCCAATTTTATGCAGCCTCATTGGGACACCACATAGCCGGTAGCTTTGCGGAGAGAATACGATAGCTTGCAGCGCAAAACTCTCTCGACCTTTTGTGTTGCTTGACAAGTTTAGCATAGCAGGTAAGGTGCCGCGCTGGTAAATGCGAGGACGTGGGTGTGAATTCCCTCCACGACGGCCACATTTGTTTTGTTTTATCGCATAGGAAAACTAGGCGACAAAACAGATGCGGCCGCCGTGACGGGAATTTCGGTGGGGTGCGAAAACCGAAAACACGTGTACTTAGCAAGACTTGTGTTTGGGCAAGTTGTACTTAGATTAAGGTGCACATTAAAGAACCTTAGGTGGTCAAAACTGACGCGGAGTACCCACTATGATCCACGTCATAATCGCATCGTGGTTTCAGCCCGTAATTCTCCAAAACCAATGAATATATTAAATTTCTACGGATTTAAAACTGTTTATATAGCTGGTGGAGCGAACCTATAATAAATTCGCCCTGGATGAAAAATTATCCTAACGTCTAGTTTCTCTCTGCAAAGGCAATCGGCTAAGTTATGACCAAAGGGGCAAGTAATGGCTGGGAGTAGCACAAAATTTGTTTCAGCTTGCAGCTGACCGCAGACAAGTGAACCTTTCTTGGTAATGAGCCCACTTGACAGCACGGCAAGTGCCCAGAAATTAATAGGTATGGCCTAATCATTCTGTGCGTTCCCACATTGTAAGTAACCACAAGCTTAATTCACAATGCAGATACATAACAAACACTTTATGGTGACAACAAATACTGTAGGAAATATCAGTACATTGCTTATAAACACATGGACAACAAGTAAAATTGTACAACCAAGTCACGAGCTCCTTGGATTGCTTATCCTTTTTGCTTAGAACAATTATAACAGAGCAGTAGATGAGCCCACAGACATACTCTTGAACTGCTAAATCAATTTTTGCAGCAGACTTACAAGTCTTTGCCTGGCTTAATTCTCTGTTTTTGAATTCCAAATACCACAGAATCCTAATATGTACACACGCAGAAACAATTTGCGACAGTGAGCACTGCAAAAATGGGCGATTAGTCACCTCCATCATAGTACGAAGCAGTTTCTCTAACATTTCTCTCGAGTGTGCTACAGCACCTATTTCAACAGATAATGCTTTTTCCAATATTCTGACAAAATTGAAAGCTGCTTCTGTGGGCACTGTTAAATTACCTAGTCTTGTCCTGCACCTCCACTGCTTTGAACATCATGGAGATTTGGTTTGGTGAAGACAAGTCTTGGCTTTTGTCTTGCAAGAGATCCTTGCACAGTGAGCATGGTGCTTCTTTCAGAAATGCTTGTACTAGGTATCCTGACACGTAACAAACTATGTTTGATTCAAGTACATCTGGGAGTTCTTCAGTGTCTGAAAGCTTTGAGCTGAAGGTGTCGGCCACAGTAGGACTTTCTTGATCGAGTCTTAATTTCTTTAGCTCACTTAGAAGAACAGCCTTATCTGCTTCGCAGTTGCTGCCATCTGAAAGCTTGAAGAGCTTCCCGACAATGATATGCCTGAGACCGGCACTGAACTGAAATGTGTTTGGAGTCTCGTTACAGCCGTGCTGCTGCCGAACAATCCCAAACAAGTTCTCCAAGGGATCCTGATTCACACGACGAGCGAGCAAAAATTTGAAGTTATAGGATTCCTGCAGATCTGCCCACAGCATACAAACCCGTTTAATTGTCACCTGCCAGCCCTGAATGGTTCTTGGTTGCCTAGGTGCTTTGAATTTCCAAGATTTAATCCATGCAATGCCAGAATTCAAGAATTGAACGTGCCCTGTAGAAGTACTAATTGCATACCTCATCTTTCTCTCAGTCATATTTACACAAGAACTGTTCAATGAATCAAACAATTTATCTATTTTCTCAACAAACTCAGCCGTGCTTGTGGCTTCTGGTGGTAGAACATTAAATGCTATGAATGCTTCTACTGCTAGATAGACACTGTTGCTGAGCGCCTGAGAGGCCCACTTTACTTTCATATTACCAAATGCACTTTCATAGATGTGCCCTCAGTGAGTTTGGGTAGGTATTTTAGTTTCAGGTGATGTACTGATTCATACAAAGTCTTAATATGCCCCCAGGAAGCAACCTTATCACCAATAGAAATATCATGCTTCCTCAGATTATTCCTCATACATTTCAACAGGTGGGGGACGTCAAAAATGAAGGAAATCTTCTCTTTATCAGTAATAAGAAAGGCCTGTCAGCGCCCATATCCAGTGTCCTTGCAATAATGCAATTGCTGCTAGCCTGGTCACAAACCAATGCTTTGACGAAGAGGCCACATACCTTTAACTCAATGATTAGCTTTTTCAATGGCATTAAAAGGGGCCCTGTGCGAACTGTCCCTTCTCCTGTCAAAAAGGCTACTGGCTGTATCCATTTCTTCGCTATCCCAGAGACCAACACAAGTGCTGCAGTGTTCGCTGCGCCATTTGTTCTTTCTCTGGCATTATCAACATATCCATGTACGATGTCTTCCTTAGCGTCATACTGCAGATTTCTTTTTAAAGAAATCTTGTCAAAAATCAGGCAGCAAGCTCTGTCTTGAATTTCCCATATTTTTTGCCTTTTCTTTCAATAAGTTGAGAATCTGAGGCAGAACTCCTGTCTTTATATTTACGGCCGACGACCACGTCCTTCAGCACTTTACTGTGGGAAGGCTTAGTACTAGGGATGTGTGAATATTCGATTTTCGAATTCGAATCGAATGCTACCTAATCGAATAATTTGACAGTACGAATATCTAAAACTCGACAAAGGCCAATGGTGCAAGTTGGTGAAGGTGGGGTGGCTAAAACTAATGCTAACGTCGTTACAATAGGCCTTTCGTTAAAACTTTCACCAATTTCCTGGTTCGAAAATGCGCGCATGTTTACTTTAGAGGAGGTTATGTTATTTCAGCACGTAAAAAAAAAGAAAGACAAGAAAAGTGGCAAGCCCTTCTCAACTTCGCTTCCGCACTTCTTGCATAGTTCGGTCGCATATGCCGCAAGGGCCGTTAAACATCCCGACTTTGGCCTGCGAAACCCTTGATGATTGGTTTCAGATGCGAAAATTTGTTCACGCTGCGCAGTCGCCACTGCCCCACTGACCACTCGTCAGAAACTCCGTTTCTATCAGAAACTCCCATCATTTCGGCGTACAATCAAAACGCTGCTGTGAACGGGCGCCCGAAGATTTTCGGGCCCAGAGCACCCATGGCGATGGAGCACAATAACGTGACCATTGTCAGGTGAGCAGTATTGTACAGCCATAAGAAAAAAAAAGCTATCTACTGTACCACCCTCTCTTACCCTTTAGGAAGTTAAAAGAGGCGCTGCTGACTAGACGGCTGTTCTATCAACATGGTTGCACACCCATAAAAGCTGGGAAAAACAAATTCAATACTATTCGATATTTTCGGCCACTATTTGATTCGAGATGAAATTTCACTATTCGCACACCCCTACTTAGTACCTTTGATAGATATTTATATGCCTCAGGGCTTGTAAAGTAAAGACTGGGGGCAAACTGTCTAAGTTGCATTGGCCATCGTCTCCCATGTTTTTTCAGTGGTTGCAGATCTATTTGCACTCTTCGAATTTCCAAAAAGTCCTTCTTCAGGTACCTGCCTGCTTCAAGAAGCTGCGCATGAGATGCAATTGGTCTCTTGGGCTTTTTAAGTATTGTAACAATTTGATGGAGGTGAGAGTTCTCGTCGCAGTAGTGCTGAAGCCTCTTCATAGAACGTGGAGTGAGCACCTTCCGGGTCCTGGTCCTGGCTCTTGGGGTTCCTGGAAAATCAAAAAGCCACATAACTAATGTTAAGTCTAAGCACGAGGCTTTAAAACTTACACTTTGGTTAAATGGTTTGCGAAGTTTGGTACACTAGAAACACGTACATTTGTATTTTAATGCAACATATTATTACCTGGAATTTTGTGTGCATCCTTTACAAAATTTGCAAGCTATGCCCAGTTG
>NC_051178.1:62215164-62261112 GCF_013339695.2 Rhipicephalus sanguineus
AAGCTGATAAGTTACCATTCTTAAACATTACAAGACAAAGTACACCAATGAGCGGTTCACACAAGCAAACAACGCGGTTACATCGATGAAGTAGTGGCTCATAAAGCGCCAGCGCAGGACAGAAGACCTGAGCTACGAAACGTAGGTATACGTCGTGTACACTATAATTATTTCCCTATTTCCTCGTGCCAATTTTATGCAGCCTCATTGGGACCACCATAGCCGGTAGCTTTGCGGAGAGAATACGATAGCTTGCAGCGCAAAACTCTCTCGACCTTTTGTGTTGCCTGACAAGTTTAGCATAGGCAGGTAAGTGCCCGCGCTGGTAAATGCGAGGACGTGGGTGTGAATTCCCTCCACGACGGCCACATTTGTTTTGTTTTATATCGCATAGGAAAACTAGGCGACAAAACAGATGCGGCCGCCGTGACGGGAATTTCGGTGGGTGCGAAAACCGAAACACGTGGTACTTTAGATTAGGTGCACATTAAAGAACCTTAGGTGGTCAAAACTGACGCGGAGTACCCACTATGATCACGTCATAATCGCATCGTGGTTTCAGCACGTAATTCTCCAAAAACAATGAATATAATAAATTTCTATGGATTCAACACTACTTTAACTGGTGGAGCGGACCTATAATAAATTCGCCCTGGATGAAAAATTATCCTAACATCTAGTTTCTCCCTGCAGAGGCAATCGGCTAAGTTGTGACCAAAGGGGCAAGTAATGGCTCGGAGTAGGACAAAATTTGTTTCAGCTTGCAGCTGATCGCAGACAAATGGGCTGGGAAAAATTCCAACCTTTCTTGGTAAAAAATGAGCCCACTTGACAGCACGGCAAGTGCCCAGAAATCAATAGGTATGGTCTAATCATTCTGTCCGTTCCCACATTTTAAGTAACCACAAGCTTAATTCACAGCACAGATACATACAAACACTTCATGGTCACAACAATACTGTTGCAAATATCAGTACATTGCTTATAAACACATGGACAACAAATTGTACAACCAAGTCATGAGCTCCTTGGATTGCTGATCCTTTTGCTTAGAACAATTATAACACAGCAGCATATGAGCACACAAACAAGTCTTGAACTGCTAAGTCAACTTTTGCAGCAGACTTCCAAGTCTTTGCCTTGCTTAATTCTCTGTTGTTTAATTCCAAATACCTGAGAATTTCTAATATGTACAAACATTTGCAGAAAACAATTTGGGACAGTGAGCACTGCAAATGGGCCATTAGTTACCTCCATCGCAATACAAAGCAGTTCCTGTGACATCCCTCTCAAGTGTGCTACAGCACCTATTTGAACAGATAATGCTTTTTCCAGGTTTTCTGACAAAATTGAAAGCTGCTTCTGTGGGCACTGTTAAATTACCTAGAGTCTTGTCCTGCGCCTCCACTGCTTCGAACATCATGGAGATTTGGTTTGGTGAAGACAAATCTTGGCTTATGTATTTCAAGAGATCCTTGCTCTGTGAGCATGGTGCTTTTTCAGAAATGCTTGTACTAGGTATCTGACACGTAACAAAACTATGTTTGATTCAAGTTCATCAGTTCTTCAGTGTCTGAAAGATTCGAGCTGAAGGTATCCGCCACAATAGGACTTTCTTGATCGAGTATTAGTTTCTTTAGCTCAGAAGAACAGCCTTATCTGCTTTGCAGTTGCTGCCATCTGAAAACTTGAAGAGCTTGCCGACAATGATATGCCTGAGACCGGCAGTGAACTGAAATGTGTTTGGAGTCTCGTTACAGCCGTGCTGCTGCCGAATGATCCCAAACAAGTTCTCCAAGGCATCCTGATTCAGACGACGAGTGGGCAAAAATTTGAAGTTATAGGATTCCTGCAGATCTGCCCACAACATACAAACCGCTTAATCATCACCTGCCAGCCCTGAATGGTTCTTGGTTGCCTAGGTGCTTTGAATTTCTAAGATTTAATCCATGCAATGCAAGAATTCAAAATTCAATGTGCCCTGTAGAAGTATTAATTGCATATCTTTCTCTCATTTTTCAGAACTGTTCAATGAATCAAACAACTGATATATTTTCTTAACAAACTCAGCCGTGCTTGTGGCTTCTGGTGGTAGAACATTAAATGCTATGAATGTTTTTATTGCTAGATAGACACTGTTGCTGAGCACCTGATAGGCCCCACTTTCATGTTACCAAATACACTTTCATATATGTGCCCTCAGTGAGTTTGGGTAGGTATTTTAGTTTCAGGTGATGTGTTGATTCACACAAAGTCTTAATATGCCCTCAGGAAGCAACCTTATCACCAACAGAAATATTATGCTTCCTCAGATTATTCCTCATATATTTCAACAGGTAGGGGACGTCAAATATGGAGGAAATCTTCTATTTATCAGTAATAAAGAAAGGCCTGTCAGCGCTTCACACCCAGTGTCCTTGCAATAACGCAATTGCTGCTACCGTGGCCAGAAACCAATGCTTTGACGAAGAGGTCACATGCCTTTAGCTCAATAATTAGCTTTTTCAGTAGCATTAAAAGAGGCCCTGCGCGAACTGTCCCCTCTCCTGTCAAAAAGGCTACTGGCTATATCCATTTCCTCGCTATCCCATAGACCAACAAAAGTGCTGCAGTGTTCGCTGTGCCATTTGTTCTTTCTCTGGTATTATCAACATATCCATGTATGATGTCTTCCCGAGGCTCATACTGCAGATTTATTTTTAATGAAATTTTGTCAAAAATCAGGCAGAAAGCTCTGTCTTGAATTTCCCATTTTTTTTGCCTTTTCTTTGAATAACTCGAGTATCCAAGCAGAACTCCTGTTTTTATATTTACGGCCGGCAGCCACGTCCTTCAGGATTTTACTGTGGGGAGGCTTATGGCGAATTCCGCTGGGAGACCCGGAGCGGCCGCCGAATCCTGGAGCGAGCACTCGGATTGTACCAAGCCAAATCTGCCAGTGGAACACGTGAATGCTCCGCGTGAGGTCGCTCCGGAAGTTGTTTATGCATACGTCACGTAAATTGGCTCCATGAACTATTTCTGCTTCCGCTTTCTGTGCCATCGCCGCAGCAAAGCGCGCATCGCCGCAGCAAAGCGCGCATTCGACCCCGCAGTCGACCCCGCAGTTGCAGGCGTGCCATTTTCTTGTGTTGCGCTGACAAATATGGACGAGCGCATGGAAATCTCTTCTTCGATGTAGGCGATAATCTTCGGGCGTGCGCACAGTGAGTCAGGGAACATTTCTGTAAACATCATTTCGTAGAGCACGTACGGTTTGTCGTAATCGATGCTGCTACTACTGTCATAAACTCGTGCTCTCGCTATCGTTCAGAGCAAGAAGCAAACCAGAAGCTCGCCCAGGAGAGTCAAACAACGCCATTTTAGGAATGTAAACAAGTGCACAGGGTGATCAGACCCCGCTTTAAACACGCTGAAGACAACCGAGTTGCCCGACTGTACTGCAAATGACGTCACCGCGTTGCCGGAGTTCCGGCGAAATCCATCTCTGCAAGACGGAGCAACTCGGAACGCTCGGTCGCGGAGTGGTGCTTGCTCCGAATCTGCCAGTGGAAAACGCGAACTTGCTCCGAATTGACCAGCGGAACGCAGATTCTCGAACGCGGAGCAAAAAAACTTGCTCTGGCTCGGCCAGTGGAATTCGCCATTAGTACTAGGGGTGTGCTAATACTCGAGGTTCGATTTCGAATCGAATACTACCTAATCGGATAATTCGATTCGACTTTCGGATATCTAGTCTTCCAACTGTCGAATAATTCGACAGGACGAATATCTAAAACGCGATAAAGGCCAATGGTGCAACGTGGTGAAGGTGGGGTGGCTAAAACTAACGCTAACGTCGTTACAATAGGCCTTTCGTTAAAACTTTCACCGATTTCCTGGTTCGAAAATGAGCGCATGTTTACTTTAGAGGAGATTATGCTATTTCAGCGCGTAAAAAAATGAAAGACAAGAAAAGTGGCAAGTCCTTCTCAACTTCGCTTCCGGACTTCTTGCATAGTTCGGTCGCATATGCCACAAGGGCGGTAAAACATCCCGGCTTTGGCTCGCGAAACCCTTGATGATTGGTTTCAGATGCGAAAATTTGTTCATGCTGCGCAGTCGCCACTGCCGCACTGACCACTCGTTCAGAAACTCCGTTCTATCAGAAACTCCCATCGTTTCGGCGCGCAATCAAAACGCTGCTGTGAACGGGCGCCAGAAGATTTTCAGGCCCAGAGCACCCATAGCGATGGAGCACAATAACGTGACCATTGTCAGATGAACCGTATTGCATGGCCATAAGAAAAAAAAAGCTATCTACCATACTACCCTCTGTTACCCTTTAGGAGGTTAAAAATGACGCTGCTGACTAGAATGGCGGCTCTTCCATCTACATAGTTGCACGCCCATAAAAGCTGGAAAAAGAAAAAAAAAAGACTCTCCCGAACAAGCGCGCAGGCTGTCACCACGCCATAGCTTACTTGATTTTTTTTGTCTTGCCGTAACTGGCGGTGCATGCTTCGGTAATATTCGATATTTGATTCGATATTCGATATTTTCGGCCACTATTCGGCACTATTCGATTCAATTTGAGATGAAATTTCACTATTCGCACACCCTACTTAGTACCTTTGACAGATATTTATATGCCTCCGGGCTTGTAAAGTAAAGACTGAGGGAAAGCTGTCTAAGTTGCATAGGACATCGTCTCCCATGTTCTTTCAGTGGTTGCAGTGCATTTGCACTCTTAGAATTTCCAAAAGACGTCCTTCTTTAGGTACCTGCCTGCTTGAAGAAGAAGCTGCGCATGAGATTCAATTGGTCTCTTGGGCTTTTTAAGTCGTGCAACAATTCGATCGAGGTGCGAGTTCTCGTCGCAGTAGCGCTGTAGCCTGTTCATAGAACGTGGAGTGAGCACCTTCCCGGGTCCTGATCCTGGCTCTAGGGGTTCCTGGAAAATCAAAAAGCCTCATAACTAATGTTAAGTCTAATCAAGAGGCTTTAAAACTTACACTTTGGTTAAATGGTTTGCTAAGTTTGGTACACTAGAAACACATACATTTGTATTTTAATGCAACGTATTACCGGAATTTCGTGTGCACCCTTTACAAAATTTGGAAGCTATGCACAAATTGAAATACCAGGTCAGGCTAGTGTAAAATGCTAATTTGGTGTTTTTGCATGTTATGACAAGAAAAAAACACAGGCAAAATGTATTTTTGTCACACAGCCACGTATATTACTGGCCGAAAGTAGGCACACACCCCGTGGCAGATAGTAAAACGTTAAAGCAAAAGTGCACTTATTTAATGAAAGCATCCATTTAATGTAATGAACTGTATATAACCAGTTGCAGTGCCAATATTTATGTGCTGGGGATGCATGTGGGAATATTTCCTTTTTGTTTTATAGAACGAAGGCACACTTACTGGAATTACTATGTAATCTTGCATTAATCTTGCTTTAATTAGAGGAAGGAAACCTACTCTGTGTAGTTGGTGCTGTTGGCAATGGCTCCTGTGCCCCCTGGGATGCTTGCTCATGTGTTAGTGAAAAGATATTGACGGGCACTGGAAAAGAATGCTGTATATCACTGTAAAAATTTAAGCAGGAGCAATGTCATCGTGCTTTATTTTTGGAAAGCTCCCACTTACTGGTCTCACGCCTTGATGCTGACAGCTCTGGAGAGAAGTCGGGGAAATCTTGTATTCTGAAAGTACACATCATTACATTAATTCTCTATCCGCTTTAGAAAAACACACATCAGATGAAATACACACTTTCAATCAAGTAAACAATGAAACTTACCATCTATGGGAGCAGCGAAACGATGCTTCGACACTTCTAACATAAGAAATATTCGCGAAACCACTGCCGTTAAAGGGTGGAAAGTACAAAATACTCATCAGGCAAAATTTGTCACAAAATTTAGAATTTATAGTAACCATGACACAAAGAAAAAATGATAAGATTTCTGAACAATCTCGACGGTCCCAACACACACACACACCCCTACATTCTGGCGAGATGGGTCTCAGATCTCAGTATCGGTGGAGGGGTACGAGACCCCCAGAGACCGCATTAACTTTAAGCGCCCTTGACTTTAAGCACTGCTGATAATAATCTAAATGTTTAACACAATCTAATCATTCATGAAGAACCCCAAAGCACTTGAACGTTCTCTTTCACCTAATGCGATTACCATTACGTTCAATAATCACCGCTGTTCACGCCCCTCGCGGATATAAAATCTATTTTAAAAAACGTGCGCTCGATTATTCGAAGAAACGCTGCACGAATAGCCGCTTCAAATTGCCTAGGCGTCCTATTGCAAGTCACGCGCAATCCCTTTACGTACAGTACACCGAAATCACAAACTAGACGTGTCGCGTGTGCAAGTTACACGGCAATGCAAAGCTGACGCTGATCAATATGTGGTTTATGTATTCGTCATTATAGCAATACATTAGTTGATGTAAAAACTATGTCAAAGAAACGACGACGGACCATTGAACAAGAGCATAACTGACGCGCCGGTTTACCTGATTACGGTGCGGCATCAACAGATCGACTCCATGAAAGCGTCAAACGTACCCCTCGATCTCGATCGCTGCGGCATTCCTAAATTCGCCGTTAAAGTGCGTGAGATACTATTGCTGTAAAGATAAAAGGGCGTTTGCGAAATGAAGCGAAAGGTGCTTGTGGCCGCCGAACAATTTGAACGCCAACGGCAACGGAAAAGGTCGATGCCAATTGGATTTTGGTCCAGTTAGTCATCACTGAAGTCTTAAAACGCTGACACTTCAATTAAAAAGCAGCTATACAAATTAAGTCTAAACATAAGTAACTCTCTAGCTATCCAAAGCAAAATAACATGTTTTAATGATTCATTGGCTTGCGCAAAACAATTTCTTACAGTGGAAAATTTGGGTGGTTTAGCGCCCCCAGCAGGGAAAATGCAAACTAAGATAGCCGACCGCGAAAAGAGGAGTCAGTAGCTCCACTCTGCGCGCGTATCGATGGAACTCGCCGCGGTCGATTTTTTCGCCCTCTGCGGCGATCGCTAGAACTTGAGACTTTCCGGGGCCTGAATAGGCTTCTCAAGCAACGCTTAGCGGCGCTGCTGCTCTTGACAGGCAGCGCCATCTCTGGCAGAAAAAGAGAAACTGGCGTGTAAGCAGCGCGCGTTTTCCCTTCTCTCCACCGCGTTGCCGCTCGCTTCTGTGCACGTGCAGAGCGGCGCCTCACAATGTACTGCCTGCAGTGCAGGTTCAAAAATATCTCACAGCTGGACAAGCACTTCCGAAAAGCGAACTTGATAAAAGGAGAAAGGCTCGTCAATCACGTTAACGGTGAAGAGCAGACGATCGACGACAAGGACGCCCGACTCAAAGCGAAATGCATTTTCCAAGTCGCGATTACACCGTATAGGACGTATACCTCGAGGTAAGTCTCATTCTGCCATGGTAAAGATGCGTAATGGTATATATGCACTCCGAAATGAAGCCGTACACGCTATCGATGTTCTGCGGTGTAGACTACGAATCATATGATTGTTGTTATGATATGGCATGTTTACAGTAGCAGCCGTGTACTTTCGTGAACAAACGTTTGCGGCGTGCTAAAAAAAAGAAATTATGCGGCCATGGCACTGTTTGCTGGGAAGGTTAGAGTCAAATCCTCCGTGCCGCTAGAGAATCACCCGCCGATTAAGACGCGAGGCAGCTAGCTGAGCTGTAACCACTGTGAAGCAAGATGAACTCGTTTTTTTTTTACTGTCGCGTCGTGCTTGCAGTCTCTTTTTAAGATATCGACTTGACAGGCATATAAAACCTGCTGCTCGAACGCGGCTAGAAAAATCGCACAGACAGAAGGTGGTTACTTCAAGGTTGCAATGGCAAAACATGTTTTAAGTGCCAGTTATATTAACCGGTCAAATATATATCACACTAATAAAGTGACAAAAACAAAGCAAACCTGCAGAACGATGTCAAAGCTTGCTGAAAATGCAGAGACATACGTTCCGGCGTGATAAAGCAGCCTTCCCGACGCGTGAATTGCAGGCGCCGAACTTCTGACGATGTGCCGAGTTCAGTTGAATTCAACCAACCGCGCGACGCTAACGGTATAACGCGAGTGTGAACGTTCAACAACGACGGGTAGGTCTCACGAACACGGGGAATCCAAAACAAAGTTGTTTCACGTACAACCGTAACTGGACTTTCAGAATGCGAGAAGACAGCGAGTAATCATGACGGAGTCGCTGCGTGCATGCGCCGCGTTACTTACCGATTCAGGTAGTCGAAACGAACGCGATGAACTCAGAGAGCCAAATAGAAGGCGAGGCAGCGCTGTCAGCTATCCACGCTTGCCGCCTTTATTTCTCGTGCGACACGACCGGGAACCAATACAGTTTCACACGTGAATCGCGTGTCTTGGTGTTGTCTGCACTGTTGTGGCAGCCCACGACACAGCAATATTTCCGACCTCACGTCCACTTCCGTGGGGTCGCTTCTACCACCACGGAAATGCGCCGTTTCGCACAGCAAGCCTCTCGGTTCAACGTGCCGAGCTGACGGCCCCCCAGTTACCCGCACGTACAGAAGAACGCGTGCGCACGTGCGCTACCGCTACCGCGAAAGGGGCTTAGTTGGCCGCGCATAAGCTCCACAGCTTTCCGACAGAGCCGCAGCGCGGCCAGCGCGGCGCTGTCGTCGCGCCGCAAACTTGAGCTTGGGTTCCCTATTGCGCGCCGACAGGTTGCGTGCAATCTCGGAGGCCCAGTGTGCCCTTCAGCACGCTTTCTGGCAACAAAGACGAAGCTCGCGGAGTGGTTGATGTCTGCTCCTCTGGTGCCGCTACACTACCAGCCGATTATTTTATTTTCCTGTACGACGACAACCTGCAAAAGCATGCGGATAAACAAAAAGGGTTCGAGAACGATCACCGATAAGCGTAAACTCGGGCAATGTGGTTGTGTCTTCAGGGGTGAAGTTACAGCCGCAGACACGTGGATCGTGGCGTTGAACGGATAGTGAGAGCGCGTCGCTCATTGCGGCGACGAGCTGAAGGGTTTCCGCTCGCCAGATGCCTCACAAACATTGCACGATGCCGCAGCTTCACAAGGGGGGGGGGGGGGCGGATCGGAGATCTCTGTTCGTTCCGCGTTCGTTCTGGCGGTGTTGCGTCACAAAAGTGGGCGGTCCGCAGCTCTCTTCCGCCGAGAGGAAGAGGACAGCCAATCGTCAAGCGGTGAGCGGCGAGCTTTCCGGAAGTAGACGCGCATCGTTTCTCCTCGGCAAGGGGACCGTATATTTCAAAATGAAGTGTTTCTCGCCTTCTAATATATTGGCCTCGAGGCCCACCACTGGAAACGCCGGCGCCACCGTCGGCGTGACGTGCTTGGCAGGATCACGTGGTCTCAGCGGCCGCGTCGGCTGCCTGTGGCGCACTGCCGCGTGCTTTGAAAACGAGTTTCAAGTCCCACATGCGCTGCGGTCCGTTCAAATTAGGAAATTTTCTCTCATTTTCTACTCAATTGAAACCATTGTAATAGAGTGGCTGCCTCCGAAGGCGACGAACATGGGGCTCTACCGCTCGGTGCCGCAGTGCCGCGCTTACGCAAAGAAGCCCAGTGTCAGCCTGCACTGGTAACCGCGGAACAAGAAACAGCGTGAAGCATGGGTTGTAAAGCTAAGAACCGGCAAGTAGCCATCCGCTACGAGTCTTGTGTGCAACGAGCACTTCCGCGACGAAGACTTTTGTTACTGCGTCGGGCCTGCGATGTTCGGTGAGTAGCAGACAGCGCGCACTGAGACGATGGCTCGCGCGCGCTTCCCGCCGGCAAATGATGCTTATCTGCCACAGGATGCCATCTCTAGAACCTTCCAATGCGACCTCTTGATCGTTGGCCCCGTGCTCAGCGTCCACAAAATCGGCTGCAGATGCGCAAGTCATTGTTTAGACACGTTGAATTAAAAAACGCACAGGGTCCCTTATGCATTCGTTAAAAATGACTAGAAGGCGAAAGCCATCTTCTTGTCAGTCGATGTACTAATTCTCCCGCGCCCCCCTCCAAAAGCGTTCTGCACCTAACGCGGTTTTGCACGGCCTGCGTGACCAATCACAGAGGCAATGCAAAGCGACCATGACGTGTGAATACGTCATCATGTGACGTCACATTATGTGACGTCATAATGACGCTACACATTTTGGCGATCTGTGACGTCATGATGACGTCATATGGTGACACCATCACGTGAGGATTATTTTTTGCATCACTCGTGTTGACGCCGCCGACGCGGGACGCCGACAGGCAACCTTCCCATTTGATGAGGCATGCATTGCTTCATAAGCTACATAAATTTTGCATTGCCTCCGTGATCGGTCCACCGGCCAACCCCATGTATTTTCTTGGAGACACTTATTTACGTGGGAAAGATGCTACCCTATTGGCGTTAGGCACGACGCTGCTGCCAAAATTGCTGGGGTACACGCCAAATAATTACTATCCTGTTTTGCGGCTGCTGGTTGCTGCAATACCTTCTATTTTATTCACCGCTATTTCAAGTTCATATGGGTCCTAGTTCACAGCCGACGTTTGCAGAACAAGTCCGGCAAACGTTACTGCATTTTCTTTCTTTTCCTAGGCATCGCATGCTACTACATGCTCGGTCTCGTAGACTGGTTCTCCTTCCACCAGTAATCTCGAAGTGGTGAAGCTTTGGTCTATGAATTTGTTGATGACAGAGAGCGGCAAGTTCACTGGAATGCAAACGGAACGATAATTAAGGAGCATTAAAAAAAGGCGTCGCATTTGCTCACGTTTTGTGTGAGTACCAAACGAAACGAATGCGCTGAATAAAGAAACAGAAGCAGCGGCATTTGCCGGCTGAGAAGACCGATCAATACGCAGTGCGAGACAACTTGTCAAATGACATTGAAACGTACACGAATTTAGACCGAAAAAAAAAAACACTGAATCGTCGGGACGGCAGATCACAAAGTTGCCATGCGCACCGAAGCCGCAGTTGTAAGGAAATTGTTTTTGAGCTACTCTGATAGCGTCCGTGCAACAGTAGTTGTTTGTTTACTCACAAATTCTCATATTTTGCGGCCTAAAGTTCACAGCGCGGTGCCAAAACGCGCTCGTAGCAAAAGCGAAACCATCAGTACGAACATACATGCAGACGCTCATACATGAAAAGGCACCGTCTGTCGTCGCGAACCCGTGCGATCGCTGGCTTGAGGCTTCTTTCTGTTATGCTCTGTTTGGTTATACAGACAGTCTACTGTAACGAGATATTCCAGATAGTTTGCACTCAGCGAGTGACTACCTTTCACGCAAGAAACCAGTTCAGGGGTCTCCAACTCGGTGACAGCGTGAAGCGGGTGCTCGGCTTTCTGCCAAGAGACAGCGACTGTAGACTATCTTGTGCTTTCAGTTCGTCGAAAATAATTATTTTGACAGTAAAGAACGCAGTTCATTTCGAAAGTACTTACAGAAATGCCCTGGAGGGCTTCCGCGAGGTGTTTTTGTAGAGCGCCGACAGCAAAACCAATGGGGAGCGCGCCGGCGGTATCCTGCCTAGCACGCAATCGAGGCGCGTCCGATAGAGGGCGACTCCGTAACTCCTCGAGGCCAATACAGTTGTTATACGAAAAGTTATTGTTTTTATTCTCAAGCTCAAACAGTTTCTGAAACAGCAATAGGTTTCAGTGCTGATATTTATTGGTGTTAATTTTTCTAACCTGCTCGCTACGTGAAGTCGGGACTAACATCATTTGTCGAGAGAAGAGGGAGCGATTTTCAGCTGACTTTGAGAATTTATTGTAAATTCCAGCCCGTGCTCATCGCTATAATATTTGGCTCGCGTGTTCTCGGGAGCCTCGACTACCGATCGGCAGCGCTTTTTGAGCATGCTCGAAAAGTGTTGCAGGGCCCCTTTAAGAGTTGAACGCGGTAGCGAAATCCGGCCATTAATGTGTGTCGTTACGCACACAGCGCGCGCGCCATGCATCATGCAGTGATCATACAGGTTTTCGATACAAAGCACTTCCCTGTGCTAAGACGCGTGACATATTTCTCACAGTGGCTCAGAGATTATGTAATGTTTGCTTGGTGTGTTTTCCGCTAGATGGAAATAGATGGAAATACCTGCCGAACAAAATGCGTTAAGGAGACTCCTTCCATCGCATGGTACTTATGTAGTGTTTCTATTTTTTTTCCCCGAAACAGTTGCAAGTAACATCGTGGCTTTGTGGTAGGACGCCTGCTTGCTGCACAAACGGCGCGGGTTCGATCCTCAATGGGACAGAACATTTTTATTATTGTTTATTTTATTTCTTATACTCTTTTTTTATTGTTTTACTCTTTATTTTGGAAAAGGAACACCATTCCGCGCTTCCTGACCTTCCGATGGGTCAAAATTAGTGCAATACACAAAGGAGGTAATCGAGCGGAAATGGCCAACCACCCAGCTATGCGGCCAGTGTTTTCCAAAGCGTTCGAGGGAGTCATTAACTGGAATGTCCTTTCTTTTCTTTTGAACTTCTTGTTCGAGTTTCTTGTTCTTCGGCAAGCCCAGTTCGGCTTGCCGAAGAACAAGAAAAAAAAATAAACAAAAAAAAACAAACAAATAAAAAAACGTTCGAGTGGGAATCGAACCGAGGACTACGGCGTGGCAAGCAGGTGTTCTACCGAATAGCCACGCCCTTGCTCACACGAACGTCGTGTAGTACAAGGAGCGTCGTTGACGCGTCATATTGTGAAGCATGTGAATCATCCGAGTGCCTCGTTTAAAGGCACGCCAACTACAAAGCGCGCAGGCACAACAGGCCGCGCGGGCACGCCGGCCCCGCCAACGTTTATAGAACTTCTTTCAGTTGCCAAACTCCCCGCCTCCGCCGTACTTTGAAAGCGGCGCGCAACCGACTTCCGGTGCAGGTGGCGCTACTGCAGCAACAAGCTCTACGTAGCAGACGGCGAAGCGCGAGTGAAGGCGGCGGACAGCTGCGATTGTCCGCGCAAATATACTGAATTGCTTATCAACACAGTTGCGAAAACGACTTATTTTTTCGCTAAGGTAATCATGTTAAATAGTACGGTTCAGCAACAATATCTGAGACCGGGTCTGCTCGTGTTCTGTGTTACGCGAATGACAGTAGGCACCGTGAGCACGACCGTCGCTGCTGCTCTCGTCATGTTCATTGCTATACATACATTAACGTTGCTCACTGGCTAAGTACAATATTGAAATACCAGAAGAGCTGATTTCGCAAACCTCTTGCCTGGCTACCAGAAGAGTCTGTAAATGTTCTCGTAGGCATTTAGAAACAAATAGGCCATTGCATAATTTTGTCGGAGGCTCGCGAGGGAATCCTTTCGTGCGGTCTTTCCTCTGACAGCCTTCGCCTTGCCCAATTACAGGCTTTATTGCAACTCGGATTTTGATTACGTCTAGTGTCCAAGGAACGGAAAGAATACAGCGAAATGCCGCTGTACATTATTCCGCTGTCGTTATTCATATCAAAATAAAGCAATGTAGTAGCCACCATGGTTGTAGGGCGCGCTAGTAGAATTTCAGTCTCGCAAGCTCGAGATTTAGAAAGTTATCGATGTGTTGCTCGATTAAATTTGATCGCGATAAAGCGTGACCAGGATCAAATCTGTCGGTCATGACTGACTCATTCGTGCAAGTTGCGGAAATAAGGAGCCAGTCGCACTCGATATGAACTACGTTTAGACCGGCCGCGACTAGCTGAGATCGCAGATGGCCTTAAGATGTACGATTCTGTCCTCAGCTTACACGACATAATTCGCACTTAAGTGCTGAATGTTGCGTATGATTTAATCATTCATACAAATGCTTTTGAAAATTTTGTGCCTTTCTTTTTAAACAATTTCATTCTCTTGAAAGCATTAAACATTAAATCGCACCGTCATGTTCCAGCTTAATTGTATTTTTACTGTTTTGAAACGACACCCTTCCAACTAACCTTTCGCTTCACTGAAGTCACCGAGATAACAGAGGTTATAATACTGGCGTAGCCAGGGGGTAGGGTCGTTCAGAACCCCGAAAATTTTCAGTTTTGCTTATGCTACACGCACAAAGATACATAAAGTATGATTGAAGACACCCCGTTCCCTCCTCTCGAAAAAAAAATTGCTGTATATGCTCGTGGTTGTTGAAAAAAAAGCTGTTCGGCTGCTGACCCGAAAGACGCAGGTTGGATCCTGGTCGCGGCCTTCGCATTTCGGTAGAGGCGAAATGCTAGGTGCCCGTGTACTGTGCTTTTCCGGTGCCCGCTAAGCAACCCCAGGTTGTCGAATTAAATTATCCGGAGCCCTCCACTACGGGATCTCTCATAGCCTGAGTAGTTTTGGGACGTTAAACCCTATAAACCAATGAATTTCCCGCAATTATTACTAGCATGTACCTCGACTGTAAGCAGCGGCGTAGACATATGGGTGCGTTCGGTATTTCTATGCCCACCCTCCCCCCGGGAACTAAATTAACTTCTCGCCAAGCCGCTGCTGTCAATAAATCAGCTTTTCCGAACTCGGTGCTTGTGAATTAGCTGAAAACTATCATTAAAATCGATTAATGAAAGTGATAAGTGGTACATGTATATTTACAGAGTACAATAGTGCACGTCAAAAATGCGCATAAATCACGTGTTTAATTGAAATGTTTGCGGGTTACTTCGATCAGTATTTACAATAATTACACATCAACTTCTGAAGATTTTCAGGAAAAACGAGGCATTTCGATCCTGTCATTCGTGAATCGCTCATTAATACTTGAGAAAACCAGCGAAAAAGACGCACACACGAAGGAAGGAATCACAACACCACGCTGAACTTATAACTGACATATACTTGAAAGCCACACTGGCCTGAAACAACCAAAACAGCCAACACATGCACCAAGCTCTCAGCAAAGTACAAAGAAAAGAGGGTTACAACATCAAATTTGCCCTAACTTAATTTTGCGTCCGTTTTCGTGGGTTTTCACAAGTTTAATGTGAAGAACTGGCCCAGCAAGCAGCACTTCGACAGTACATTAGTTCATTAACTTGCGATTTTTCTGGCAGCCTTTTATCCTGTCTGATCATGCTGAGCCCAAGAGTGCCGAGGTCATTTGTTTGTCATTTTGCTGCTGTGCAGCCCGGCATAAAACATGTCGCCATTGCGGACGCGTAACACGTGTAATCTCTTTTGCTGCGTATTACAAGATCCGGAATCTGTTCGTCAATACAAAGCAGTGGCCCATCTGATCCGGCGCACCGATACGGTAGCAGCCGTAGCAGCGGTCGGCGCACCTCGCTGAAGCCTGACGCGACTACAGCGCCACTCGCCGCCTCCGCTTGCGGCGGAGCCGCGCAACAGAGCCGAGTTTTCAAACTGAAGTAGTTCTAGAAACGTTGGGCCCCGCGGCCGGCGTGCCCGCGCCAACACGGAAGCGGTGGTTCCGGGTGGTGGAACGACGACTGTCTGCTGGTCACAAAGGATGCAAGGACCCACGTCTGCCGAGGGGTTCAATTATGGTGCCTTACAGGAGACCGTGGACTAGCCGGGCTACAGGGACGGAAGGTACACTTGCGCCTTCGCTGTGAGAGCCAAAGGCGGCGGCAATGATGCACGGCCAATTGTATTGATGGCCCGTCAGCACAGCATGGCAAGTACGTACCCGGAGGTGCTTTCTCACGACCCGTCAACGCCTGAGGCCGAACATTCCGGAAACCGGGTTGAAAGGGAGAGAGTTATTCCTGCTCTCCGATTGGACTGTAAGAGTGTTTGAATGGGGAGACAGGGAATAAAACCAGGGGTGCAAGGACAGTAGAGGAGAGAAGAGAAACGAATAAACGTCTCTATCCAGATGATGTCGGAGCGGTCGTTACTTCAAGGTGCCAGCAGATGAAAAGTTCTCGTCTTCGGCTTTCTTGGCGGCAGCAGCAAATGTCGCGCAACCAGCGAGGCGAGTGGAAGAAACAAACAGAAGAACCTAACTGTGGCGATTCGCAGCTTTAAAGCCTTGTAATAATCTACACAGTTTACGCACAGAGCTTAAATCGGTTTGTAAATGATCCTTAGGACTTGCTCTACCGGCCCAATGTGTTCGTACAAAATCGCCAAAACCGTTTCAGGGTCCCTTTAACGGCGGTACTGTTTAATTAAGCCGACCGTTAGTCTGTGCAGAGCTAGTAAAAAAACTATCATCGTCATGAACTGGCACCCGCTTTCTTCGTCCTCGTCTTCAGCTTCTGCTTCGCTCCCAGAACACGTGCACCAATTGTCCGGCGCGGGATGCAATAACTCTGACGCGCGAGAGAGCAAGTACAGAGACAGAGAAAAAAATCACAGCATATCAACGGAGTGAATGATGATGAGTGGGCGAAGCTGCGGAGGTTCATCGGTAAACCGTGAATCTTCCGTGAATTCTGCCCAGTACATCATCACCGACGTGAGATAGGGCGCGTTTATACTAAAGGTTCGATGAGTTATGACGACTTGCAGCTCACTTTAATTTTACGTGTACGCTGTGAATTTTCATTGTTTAGAAAACCATTGCTTTAGAAAACATCTGGCGTCTTTCGTTAAGCAGCTGGCGTCTTTTCCTTTTGCTTTAGAAACATCTGGCGTTCTTCCGTTTTGCTTTTACAAAACATCTGGCGTCTTTCGTTGGTTTATTTCATCAATCAACGGCGTTTTGAACAAAATTTTTATTGTTTAATCACGCACAGGAGAAATCTCACCAGGCACTACCTTGGAGGTAAAGAATGGCGGCTAATGGGAATGAGAGACAGAAGAAGTCGGCTTTTAGCTACCGCTGCGAATTTTTTATTGTTCAACAACGCACAGGAAAAATCTCCCACCGGCACCACCTTGGAGGTCAAAGCGTAAGACTGGTTACGGACTACGACTACGACTACGAGGGACGAACGGGTGCCGCCTTAAGGAGCTTCGCCCCTAAAAAAGACAGAAAGAAAGAGGTGAAAAAAACAAAAATTACACCATCTCCCGCTAAAGGGGACCATGAGGCGATGCGAAGCCGGAGCACTTGCACGATCGCGTTCCATGACGTTCGTTGGGCATGCTACCGACCTCGCGTCGTGGAACGCTAAGAGGGACGCTACGCGCGTCGTATCTTCCATCTATCTAGCCTGGCCGTTAATTCTCAAAGGGCGAGCGGGGAACGCGGTCGACAGGCGGGCGAGAGGGGGGCAGCGTAGGAGAGGAGGGAGAAGGGGAGGGGACGCGCATGCGCTCGAGCTCATCGCGGCGTTGCGCAGGAGAGAATTTCGGCATGTCTAGCCCGCGTTTCAGAGGAAGAGTGGAAAGGGGTATGGGAGAGGGGTATGGGAGAGGTGGAGGGGAGAGGGAAAGTGGAGAGAGAAAGTGGAGAGGGGAAGGGGAGAGGGTGAGTGGAGAGGAGGTGTGTGGAGAGGGTGTGCGCATGCGCAGTAAGGGGTCACGCCGCACACCACCACCACCGGATTGAGCTCCGCCTTAAGATACTTCGCATCTAAAGCATCAGAATGCGCAGCTTGCCCTAGTGGCGCAAGGCTGGAACCATGAGCGGAGCTAGTGTTCGAACTAGCTACGTTTTGCTAGTATTAAATGCGAAGCATTTCTTAGCGAACCTTTGGCACTTTGAGCGTTTCTATCTACGTATCTATCTATCTATCTATCTATCTATCTAGCCGCCTACGTCTGGGTGCTCTCATGATCGCCTCCTTAACCTAGTGTAGACCAAAATTGGCATGGGAGGGTAAGATGATTTGACGAATATGACTGTCAGGTCATGACATGAATAATGTAAAAATCCTGCCGCGTACGTCGTCAAACCCTTTCCACTAGACACGTGTGGCACATACCCGTTTGCCACGGGCCGCGGTGAACGGGTATGCGCCACAGGTGATTGACAGTTTATATCTACCCAGGAACGGCGAGAGCATACATTGGTAACTTAAATGCGAGAGCGTTAAGAAAAACCAACATCGGCAGCGGTGACTTCACGAATGGAAAGAATGAAAATTAGGATCCCAGCAGGAATCGAACCCAAGCTTTCTGCGTGGCAATCAGGTATTTTACCACTAAGCCGCGCCAGGTTTGGTTTGAAACTGGTTTGGAAAAACAGCTTACGCAGGCGTCATATCGGTGCAACGTCAATTGTGGTTGTGGTGCTTGCTATCTAATTTTACAAGAAAACCAAGAGCACTACATGATACTCCTATGATGTGTACTCCTACGATACATGCGTCATATCATATTAACGCCTGTGGTTCCAGTGCTAGCTCCGCTTTTATAGCAGTCTAATAAACATTACATTTGTATTCCTATGATTTAGCAAGCCATATTGAAGCATTGCCCAACCCCTGAGGAATACATTAACGAAAGTTACATATGATATACACATCACCGCACCGTAAAGTGCACTTCGTCCGCCATAATGACGCAGTGTCCTCTTCATTTCTTACGAGGCTGGGCGACGGCCTCATGCTAACCGAGGATGATGCCAGATTGATTGACAGCCGCTTTGTAAACTGGGCAACGTAGGCCACATACGCCCAGGTAGTCTACGAATACGACAAGCGCCATCCATTGATGTTGGTCTACGTATAGCACTATCCAGGCCTACCAGCCTCGACGGCCTATACCTCACCAACGCGAAGGGTGGCTTCAGCTTCCGACATGTCGCCGGCTCTGTCAACTCACAATTTGTCGACGAAATGACCAAGGCATCCACGAATACTAACAGCCCTACTATACCACATACTTCACTACACATGGATCCCTCGTCACCGCCATCACGACCGGATCCTATAAAAGGTCATGACCAGCTGCTGGTGCTCACTGATCACGGTGATGATGACCTTATTCAAGAACTGTAAGAACTTCTTCCACACATGCACACGGGTTCGTGAAACGTGCGTGTGTTCTCCATCATAAGGGACAAGTATAAGCACTGCATATCAGCTTACCGCTTCTGGTGTGTGTAATACCCACGTTGTCGTTGGCAGCGTTACCCAACCGTAAACAACTGGTTATTTAACACATATGCGGCTATTCAACATACACGTGTGCGTATAAAATTTATACAAATTATTAGCGTCATTTTGTGACGTCTCTCAGTAAAAAAAATTACGCCACAGTCACCTTCCCGCCGCATGCTTCGCATAACATCGACTCCCACGGTACGTGGTATCTGCCGAATTTTTTTCCAAGGTTTTGCTGAGAGGCTTTTTGTTAGTAGTACTAAGTATGCCTAGACTTGGCTGGACGTGTCGCGCGACTACCTGTCGCGTGATGTGATTTCAGTCACGTGACTAGCTGTTACGCGGTTTATGGCGGGACATGTCACGTGACTAGCTATTACGCGATGTTGCGTGATTTTAGTGGTGCGACAAAATGTTATGTGATTTTTAGTGACGTGACGAGATGTATGATGTTACGCGATTTTTAGTCGCGCGAGTAGTCAGACGGCGTTAATAATTCTAGTCACGTGGCTAGTTACGTCATGTTACGTGATTTTAGTCACGTGAGCGTTAGGTGGTTTTTAGTCACGTGACAGGATGTTACGTGATACGTGATTTTAGTCACGCAACTAGATATTACGTGATGTTTGTCACTTGAATAGTTCACGCGTGATGCCAAGCCTGAAGGGAGTGCGGAGCTGGGCGGCCCTATTTGTTTCTCTTTATTTCTTTCTTTCTTTCTTCCTCTTTCTTTCTTTTTCTTTCACCTCTTTGTTTATTCTGTCTTTCTTGTCTCTGTTTATTTCTATTTTTTCTTTCTCTCTATATGTATTTCCGTGTCCTTCTTGCCCTTCTCTCTCTCTCTTTATTAATTGCTTCCTTCTTCTTTCTATCTCTTTCTTTCTCTTTATATCTTTCTCTATCCTATTTTCTCTTTCTGTCTTTTTCCCTTTCTTTCTCTCTATTTCTCTTTTTCTCTTTCTCTCTATGCTATGTTTTTCTCTCCCCTCTATCACAGATCGGCGCACGTGTTTTGGGAGCGAAGCAGAAGTTGAGAAGGGCGCACCGTTTCATGATGATGATAATTGGCACGCGAGCAGAGCATAGCATAGCCATGTATAGTATAAGAAGGGGTTGGGAAAGGGAGGTGAGGATGAGGAGGGGCGAAATGAGAGTGAGGAGGATGTAAAGGAGAAGGGGAGAGAGTAAACCATAGCATAGAAAAAAAGAGGAAGCGAGAAATAGAGAGAAAGACAGGAAGAAGTAAACAGGCAGAATCAAAGAAAGAGATAGAAAATAATAAAGAGAGCGGGAGAAAGAGATAGAAAGAAAGAGGAAGCGAGAAATAGAGAGAGAAAGAGAGGCAAGAAAGAGAAAGAAAGAAAGAATGAGAAAGAGCAATAAATAATATGTGTAGAGAAAGAAAAAAATAGAAATAAAGATAGACAGTAAAGACATAAAAAACAGAGAGATAAGAGTAAAAAAAGATTGGAAGAAAGAAAGAGAAAAAGAAAAGGAAACAAAAAGGCCACTCATCGCCGTACTTTCTTCGGGCTTGGCACCACTAGTTAGAAGCTGCCTTAATTTTTTTTATGTACTTTCTGAATGTATATACATAATGAATAAAATGTAAAAAATACCCCTATGAGCGCTCTACAAACGTTACGGAAGAGAAATTTCGAAGTAAACTGTTCCTTAAAAGGGCCATAAACAGGTCTGGTTGGAACTGTGTTTTTTCATGCAAGTCTTTATAGCTGTAAAACAAGTTGTGTGAAATGTAACAGTGAAGATACAGTTGCTTCAGCATTCCTTCCTAACATGCGAGCTTTTACATAGACTGCGCATCACCATTCATTACAAGCGTGTCAGCAGGCGCATCATCGCTTTTGGATGGTACATGATTTAAATTGTTTTATTGCGATAGCAATTATATGGACAGTCTCGGCTGGAAAATGTCCGTCCCCGTCATTCACCGTATATGTATAAGTATGTATATATATAGAAAAGCCACAATGAAAATTAATTCAGAAATTCTTTCCGACGCGCGGAATCGAACGGGCCACCTCTTGCTTTGCAGCCCGCCGCGTTAGACGTTAGGCCACGACAGCACCGTCTTTCAGCCTGCTAACGGCGAGCTATTTATATACACCATGTAATTCAGCATGCTTTCTTAGTTGCCACATAGATGGCGCGATGTGCGCGCGTGAGGCGCGCTTTAAAGATCGTCGCCCCGCTTTTGCGAACGCCGTTGCTCTTCGCTCTACAGGGCGTGGTCGCTTTCGTGGGCTTATCTCGAGGAAAGAATTATTAAGGGGCGGCCGGTGGGGTGCTTCGCTTCGCTCGCTGCAGCGGCCGCGTTTGCGAAAGGAGCGCGCTGTTCAAAAACAAATAAGTAACAACTGTGACAATTAGTTCGCGCCAACCTCCTTGGTTCGCGCTCGTCTTGTGTGTACCTCTTCGTTCGTTTCGTGCGTCCTGCGTTATATTTGAGCAGTGCGCTTCAAGTGTCGAGCTGCGACGCATGATAGTTCGCGCTCGTCCTGCGTGCGTTCTTTTCGTGCGTCCTTTGGGCTCGAGCGACGCGCTGGCAATTTCGAGCTGCTTTCCGTTCTTTGCGTTAGACTCCAGTTTATTTCTATCGCATTCATTGCTTCGCCGTTGCGGCGAAACTGTGACTTTTTTTAAAAGCCCTTTAGAGAACAAAAAGCCCTTCTTTAAAAGCCCTTTGAGATTTTCTGTACACGCGGAAGCACATATCCCAAATTATACACAACTAATCTATGCCACTCTTCAAACATCAGAACCACGCTTGATCACATCCTGTGGGCATGTCCAGCATTAATCAGCAATACTAGTATCGCGGCCTCCAATGAAGGCCTTCGGGCACGTTGGCGGACTGCGCTGCTCAGTTGGGGCGTGGACAAGCAACTCTGGGCGATCCAGCCCACCCTTACTTTCCTTTAACACCCCCTTGCTATGCTATACTATACAAGGCTATGCTGTACTTTCCTTTTCTCTCTTTCTGTTTCTTTATATCTCTTTCTTTGTTGTTTTTGTTGTTGTTCACCTACTAAAGGGACACTAAAGAGAAGCAATCAATCGGTTTAGATCGATAAATTGTGCTCTGAGAGCTCTAATGTCTTCAATTTCGCCATCATAGTTTTATTGATAAAGGAGAAAATCAAGTTGAAAGTTTCAGTTTTAAATTTCGTGCCGAAATCTCCCCGCGTGACGTCACGGATTTCAAAGTGTAGTTATGGTATTTTGGCGCCATTGGCTCAACAAAATTACCCCAAACTTGGTATGTTAAGTCTATGGCCCTCTCAAAGGACAATGCACTTCACTTTAACCGATTAGGAACTACGTAGTCCCTAGTAGGCGCCTTCAAAACATGTGACGTTACGGCGAATGGTGCGGAAATTTGAAAGTGGCGTCGCCACCCACATTTTGTTTTCGCGCATTTTCTCAGTTACTAGGCGTCTTCTCGCAGCAAGGATGGTGTTTTTGGTATCGTGAAAGAGTACTTTACTAATATGAAAAAAAATCGTTTTGCTCTTTAGTGTCCCTTTAAATGCGGCTCACACCCACTGTGGGGTTCTCTCGATCTATTTTTTTTCTCTTTCTCTGTCTTTCTCTGTCCCTCTTTCTCTGTGCTTCTCTCTCTCTCTCTCTCTGTTTCTCTTTCTTTCTCCTTCTCGCAGTCTTTTTCTCGTTCTCTCGTCCATAGCAACGCAATAACATGGTTGACATATATACTTGTCCTGCTCGCGTGCGTGCGTGGATAGCCGAGTGGTTATGACGCGCGCCTTCGGACCGTGGGTACGCCGGTTCGAATTCCGCCTCGCCAAGAAATTTTATTTCCTTTTATTTATTTTAGGGGCGAAGCTCCTTAAGGCGGCACCCGTTCGTCCCTCGTAGTCGTAGTCGTAGTAGTAGTGCGTAACAAGTCTTACGCTTTGACCTCCAAGGTGGTGCCGGTGGGAGATTTTTCCTGTGCGTTGTTGAACAATAAAAAATTCGCAGCGTGCGCGTTAACTAAAAGCCGAATTCTTCTGTCTCTCATTCCCCATTAGCAGCCATTGGCATGTTCCAGTAGGAAACATTAGTAGAAGTAGAAGTGTAAGTGTTAGCTAAAAGCCGACTTCTTCTGTCTCTCATTCCCATTAGCAGCCATTGTTTACCTCCAAGGTAGTGCCTGGTGAGATTTCTCCTGTGCGTGATTAAACAATAAAAATTTTGTTCAAAACGCCGTTGATTGATGAAATAAACCAACGAAAGACGCCAGATGTTTTGTAAAAGCAAAACGAAAGAACGCCAGATGTTTCTAAAGCAAAGCGAAAAGACGCCAGCTGCTTAACGAAAGACGCCACATGTTTTGTAAAGCAATGGTTTTCTAAACAATGAAAATTCACAGCGTACATGTAAAATTAATGTGAGCTGCAAGTCGTCATAACTCATCGAACCTTTTAGTATAAACGCACCCGATCTCACGTCGGTGATGATGTACTGGGCAGAATTCACGGAAGATTCACGGTTTACCGATGAACCTCCGCAGCTTCGCCCACTCATCATCATTCACTCCGTGGATATGCTGTGATTTTTTTTTCTCCTCGTCCTTTCCTCTTCTCCTCTCCTCCTACTTTCCTTCCTTCAACGCTTTGCTAGGCGACCCAAGATGCCGTATAAGGTAGAGGCCGTTCATGGTGATGATAGTTTTCTGTTAACGCCACACGGAGATTTCGCGAGCTTAAACAGCTCTGCCGTTAAATGTTTCACTGCGGGATATTTGCAACAGGCTACAGTGGTGGACATTTTCGAGGCTTTACACGTGGTTTATCTGCGGGATAGAAGTTGTTTGTTTGTTTGTTTGTTTGTTTGTCGCCTAAAGGAGACTGGCTCATACCCACGAAGGGGATTGGCCACACCGACAATTATAAAGGGAAATGTAAACACTGTGAAACGTCAAAAGGAAAGAAGAGCGAAACGCGATGTAAATAAAAAAAGTGAAAGAGTTTGTCGCCACTAACTTCATCTGCGCACGTTGTCTTCAGTCGTCATCGTCCTTCGTTGAAGCGCTCGCATCTACGTCATCAGGCGAGAAAAAAAAAAACTTGGAGGACGCTAGAGCTTCGCCTTCAAGAGTAGAATGCGATAGCATAATCGAGCCCCGTGCGCATTGTCTTATCAATGGCTAGCCTGTCTTCGGTTCTCGGTGGATTCGTCAACCGTGCCGCAAGCAAACGAGCGTCTGTGCGCGTAACAGTGGCCGTTTCAAACTATTCTAGAATGTCTACTACAAGTACAGTTGCGAAATCCCACTACGTCGTAATTCTTCCATTTGCGAATCAGCGAAGGGCCCACTACGCGCCCGTAAGGCAACACGTGAACCTACGTAGCTGCTCACTTCGTTGATGCTTTTGTTGCTGATGATGATTAAATATGTCTGAGCGCTTTGTAATGTGTGCGCCTTTAAAACGCCCACTCGTGCAATTCACATCTATTGCCGCCTGGCGCGATTCTATGCTTCTGCCACGCAATATTACATGCGTGGCAGTTTTCCGAAGCAGTTTCAAGCAATGGTGTGGATCTGTGGTAGAACATCTGCTTGCCCCGCAGCAGGCCTTGGTTGAATTCTCACTCGAACTGAGGATTTTTATGATTTATTTTATTTTCATCTTCCTTAATTTTTCGCGCGCAACCAACGACGCCGACACCTACGGCGTCAGTAAACCAAATGAAACATTAATTTTGCAATTTCAAAGTGCAAATAGTTTACATGGCTTTACTATGTGTGCTATCTATTCCATCATCCAGGGCTGGGCAAAGATACTTTGAAATTGTATCGCGATACGATACAAAATACTCAGGCAAAAAGGTATTTGAGATACAGATACAAGATACTACCGCAATAATTGTATCCGATACGATACTTGCCAATTGTATCTTAAGATACTTCGATACATTCGCAAATTTGTTATTATAGATCCATATAACGTAGCAGCAAACGCCAATGCACAAAAATGTCTGCTTGAAATTTATTAACTGTGACCAACCTTGTATCATTTGAATGAAATGTCTGTTAGTATATTAAAAGTTTTTTCCTTCTTGCTCAAAGTACATTAGCTCAATTCCGAAATAACTTACTGGGGTTTCTTTAAGCTGCCTAACAGGACACCTCTTTATAAACTTCGCTGACAGCGGTTCTTGTTTTTTTTTTTGTAATTGATGGGAGTCGCTGCTCAGCTTGCCGACCAGCTAGCGGCTTGCCATCTAATCACAAGAACTTCAATAAGAAGCCTTGTCACGATGGTGCAAATACCGGCGTGGACATTTACCTTGTCCGTAAGCCACCGCTACGCAATACTGGATCCCCGGACAGGTGTACAGCAGCAACAAAGCTGGTAGCGACATTTTTTATTACGCATAGTGTCATAAAACAGAAATGGCTGTGCATATTCTACGTATCTTCTAGTGTAAAGCGTTCGTTATCAATATACTCACTAACGTGCAATTTTTGAACAATTTTTCTTCAGCGAAAGAACATGTGCAACCAGGAAACGCCTCAGACGTATTGTATTGTCACGTGGTATAGTGTAGGATACGAAGGCGGCAGTCAAATTGTAGAAACGAAACTCTTTACTGAGCTAACTTGCGCCAAGAAAACTAAGTAACTGAAAGTACAAGCAAAGCACGCTGCACGGTGATAGCGGCGATCACATTCGTCGGTCGTCGGTAATCTGATCATCGGCGGAACGCGTCGTCTTTCATAAATCAGGGATCAAAGGTTCCAGCGTTATCACTGGAGCTCGCGCAAGCTCCCGATTAAACTAGGCTACTCGCGTCCTGCGCATAATTTTAACAGAACTATTGGAAAACATTGCGAAGCTTCCGAAACATTGCGGCGCGGCCTGCGCTGAGTGATGCTAACAGTTCTTTTGCGGTTTAAACCCAATCACACCAAATAAATAAATAAGAGCGCATGGCAATATAGTTTCACAAAGCATCGCTGGACAGCGCCGCTATTCGCGCGATTGCCGCTCACAGCTCCGATGATCTGGCGACTATATTAATAGTAAAACACAACAAACAGGGAGGTCTTAAAAAGGGAAAAAGAAATAAGTGAAATAGACAGGGGGTTTTGTATCAAACATTCACTGTGAATAAGTATAGAAACCCGATGCAGGCGGGACCACTATTAGCTATGCCAATTAAGTATGAAGTATCGTCAGCTTACCTGTTAAGGTAAGACAATAGAAAATTAATTGCCTAGGCAAAATTGCCGGAAAATACCAGTTGGGACGCGCATGACAAAAACGGTGCATTTGGTATAAATGCTTCTCGAATCTCGCATCTAACATTTATAAGGTAGCTCCTAATAATTTGCATTATTATAATGCAAACTCAATTTCACTATTTTATTAAGCGGTAAAGTAAATGGTTTGTGCTGTATACTCAAAGCCTGCCGCGGTGGTCTAGTGGTTATGGTGCTCAACTACTCCCGAAGGTCACAGGAACGAATTCTGGTCGCGGCGGACGAATTTTCGATGGAGGCAAAAATCCTTGAGGCCAGTGTATTTAGGTTTAGGTGCACGTTGAAAAACCCCAGGTGGTCGAAATTTGTTTCGCCACAGCGATAATTGTTGCGCACGATGGTGTTGCGATAGCAGTATCTTGTATCTTAAGATACACGATCCATTATTGAATGTATCGGAAATGCAGATACAGATACTCGTTTTGCGAGACGTATCGCGATACAGATACAAGATACCCAAAGAGTATCTAAGATAGTATCTAAGATACATGTATCTTCGATACTGCCCAGCACTGCCATCATCACAGCACGCGATAAAAGATGTTACGCGTGGCCTTTATGGCCAAAAGCACACACGTGAATTCACAGTACCCAGCTGTAGCACTGTTGTCTGTACTATTCGCGTCAAATGAAACCCGAACACCGGCAAGCCTTCGCAGTGGTATAGTGCGCACCGTCCAGTTATCACCATTGACAGGCGCGCGCATCCGGTTTCACCGCACTGCGCATATGCGTGACTGTCCATGGTGATAACTGGACGGCGCGCACTATACCACTGCGAAGGCTTGCCGGTGTTCGGGTTTCATTTGACAGTACATTCATAGTACAAAGCATCGCTTAAGTTCATACTTTGTACGTAGCGCAGCAATATGAGATCACGCTTAAGAAATCTCTAAAATTGGCAAGTCTCCTTTTTCCGTACCTTTTTAATTTGCATCTGTACGCAAGTGTCATGTGTTCACCGTTTATCATGCTGGTTCTCTTATGAAAGGTTTGTTTAAACCATTTCTCTTTCGCACGGCACTCGCTCATAAAGATATGACATGCATTGATCTTCCCGTCACACCGGCTTATCGTGCTGTTAGCATGCTTCTAAGAGTAAGAATCTTGTATGCTACATTTAGGAATGTACAATATTTTCTATATTCTACACAATACTGCTGCGTATGTCTATGCGCCTGTTGATAGTCATCGGCAGCGCATGATCCTTTGGCTCCGAATTTCCACTAGTCGCAGTGAGCAGAGTACAATACTGGTTCACGCTGCAAGTACGACGCTAACACACTTAGTGCATCAGAATGCGTCAGTACATTTGACTGAGCAAGGTGCCAAACGACATAAAAAGAACGTTATTTCAGCGACGTTCTTTTCGCAGTAATCATGACTTCCGAGCTTACGCGTGACACGGCACTGGACGGGCGCGATTACCGACAGCAGATAGATGTGCACAGGCATGCCACCTTTAGCACGCCTCACGTGCGAGTGTCCTTGATCCATGGTCTTCGAGAATGCGCACTGGCAGGTTATTCCGGCGCGCAATCTGAATGGTCTTTCTTTTGAATTGATGCAGAGGGCTGGCGCGAACGCCAAGCCCCACTACCAAAAATTACATGCCCCATCTATCCCTGTTTGGGAAAGTGGCGTGCGTCAGCCAACCGCAGTGCAATGGTTGGCCTCAGCACGGGACCCCGGCCTCGTTGATCACCGGACAGCCCGACACCAGGTAAGTATGCTTGATGCACTGACGACCACGCATCCCATTTCGAGAAAGCATGCATATAAAGCTGGTTTAAAACACGGTTTTACACCTGTCACTGAGCGTCACTAAACAGCTTAAGCTTTCAGAATTACGTGTTTGGTTAGGTGAAGCACGAAACCACAAATCTGTAAGTTTATAGAGGCCCCAGTGGCTTTTCAATAAATATTATGAAGGAAATATGAGTGAATTTCGGGGAATATGGAGCGCAGTTTAGCCACGTGAGAAGAGGAAAAAGAAATTACGCCATCTCCCGCTGTGAGTTTAGTGCGGATAGTCCGTGTGTCTCCGTTAGACACGGTGTCTAACGGATACACCGTGTCTCCTGGCAGCTTTTTCGGCCTTCTGGATAGTCCAGAGTTGCTTGTCCAGGCCCGAACTGAGCAAGGTAGTCCGCCAAGGCGCTCGAAGGCCTTGATTGGAGGTCGCGACCCTAGTATGGCTGATTAATGCTAGACATGCCCATAGGATGTGATCAAGCGTGGCTCTGATGTTACAATACGCGAGCGTTTAAATTTAAATTTTGTGTTTAAATGGGTCACACGAAATGAATGCATGAAAAACTTTATTCTGGCGAAGGCATTCTACCGACGGAGGTGAAGCCCTCAGTCCTGGTCCCCTGTGGGCTTTGCCATCTTGCGAGCTTTGTCGATCAGTTTAAGCTGCTCTACAGGCTTCGAGTACTGCTCCGGTGTTGGCGCGTTATTTATTGGCCCCTCCTTTGAGTGTTGGCAGGCCCGTGTAACGTGGTAAAGCGTTGGGCTTTCCCCGCATAGCGGACATTTGGCATTTGTTACCGGACAGATTTTGCTAAGTACACTCATATTTGGATATGTATTTGTATGCAGCTGTCTTCAGGGAAGCGACTGCTCTCTTCTGAGGTCTTTATGGGGAGGGGGAGTTAAATTCTGCTCAGGGCTCGTTGATGTTCTAAAATTGCCCCATAGCGTCTAGTGACTGTCTGGTTCCCCGTCGCTGTGCGCCCCTCGGTAATGGCGCCGGCACGCTGATTCCCTGTCGGAGTTTCATGACCTGTTGTGCACGTAATGGAGCAGCTCGAGAAGGTGATTTTTTTCGCCTTGAGCACGCGGATGGCAGCGGTGGATATGCGTCCGCTGCTGTACCGTCTGCTCGCTTCTTGCGAGTCCGTAACTATTTCTGCAGTGGCCTCTTCGCCCCGGTGCGTGACAGCCAGTGCGATGGCTTCTTCCTCAGCCTCGAGGATGTTGTTCCTTATGACAGAAGCACTGTTGATTTCCCTAAGATGGGGATCAACAACGCTCTACCGCCCCGGAGCGGTCTCTGTATGTGGTCGCATCAACGTACAGTACGTCTGTTCTCGCTGTGAAATTTCTTTCGTGTGCTTCTGATCTTGCCTTTCTTCTCGCCTTATGTACTTTCGGATGCATGTTTCTTGGCATCGGGCTGATCTCAACGATCTGGCAAATGTCCTTCGCTGTGCTCTCTGGGCGGTTAATTTCTCTGTAAGCATCCCTCATGGTCAATATCTGAGCGTGTACCGGCCCGTTGGAGTCAGTGACGGAGAAATTGCTTAAACTGCGCATAAACAACAGTGCAAGAACACATCGAGGGCCACACGGAATGTCACAAGCAGCGGGACCGGTCTAAAGGCTCTCGGTGCGCTGAAGGAGACAAAAGTTTAATTCTAAGAACTCTGTCTAAACCCCGTAAGGTCACACGAGGTCTCGCGATGTCTTGCCAGGTGATATAAACTTCATATGCGCCAGTGTAACTTAGCATAAATTATGTCGCAACCATCGGGTTGTATGAACGGGTGGTGAACGCGGTAGATTCTGGATAGTGGTTTGAACGCTCAACTTGCCTCCGCCGTGTCACCTCTGTGTGGTGTGCTAAACAGTTTCACTGGCCGTCCACCTTCACAGAGTAGAATGGCTCCTCAATTTTTAACAGCGACGATGTTTAAGCCGGAGGTTAGGCCGTTAGGTGTTCGCAGAAAAACCTCGCCGAGCGATGACGTCACCGTGCGTCGCCTAGCAACGAGTTGGAGGGAAGAAAGGGGGAGCAGAGGGAAAGAGAAGTGGAGAGCAGGTGAAAAGTAAATCGAACAAAAATTTCTTGGCGAGGCGGGATTCGGACTCTGGTCCGAAGGCCAACGCCGTAACCCCTCGGCTATCCAGGCACGCTAGCAGAGCAAACATTTAGGGAACCATATGACTGCACTGTTATGGGCGAGAGAGCAAGGAAAAGACAGATAGAAAGGGAAAGAAAGAGGAAAAGAGAGAAAGAAACAGGAAGAGAGAGAAAGAAAGAGATAGGAAGAAAGAGAAGGAAAGCCTGGCATACCCATGTAGTACAGCAAGGGGACGGGAAAGGGAAGTCAGGATGAGGAGGAGTGAGGGGGAGGAGGAGGGAAGGAGTGGGAGGGAAGACCACCAGATTCGCTGTTGCCACAGTCCTCGCACCCCTAGTGCGTAGCTGCCTGAATATATTTTCTGCCATGCCTTTTCATTGGCCTTGTTGTAATCTATTGCAACTTTTTAATATTTTATATAGCAACGTAATGTCACGTGTCTGGGAGGGTGGGCACTAGCTATTTGGTACCTGTCGTTTTGTACGGTGTGCTGGGCTGCGAACACACTTTTCGTCCAGAATTACTCTGCCACTTCGTTGATGATAAATTTTTTTGTAAGTAACGTTACAGGGACTTTCTAACTGTAGGCGCTGTAACAGATAATAATTTAATACACCTCGAGTAGCTTTCTTGCACCATCTATCTACTCATTTTATGTATGTAGCATTTTAAATCTCATTTTATGCACATAACATCTGTAGCAGACGCCATATGACCTAAGAGCTGGCGTACGGTTCGTTATGCTGAATATAATTTGTTGTTAGGTGGGAGCCCAGCCCAGCAATCTGCCGGACATGAATAAAGGTTTTTCTTCTTCTTCCAAATCACGCTTCGCAGGAAACGACGAAGGGAGCCCCTGAAGCCTTCTGAAAAATGTCTTCATCTTCTGAAATACTTTGCAGCTGTCAGCACGTCGTGAGACTTGATAGCATCAGACCGAGCACAAGACTGCGCCTTCGCTTATGTTGTTCAAGACGCGTGTGCGCAATTATAGTTTCCGCATTTCCACAGCCCGCAGCCAGCAAGGTTCAACGAACACTGTTGGTTCATGTTGCAAGTATGGCGCTACCAGACCGCTATTCCATCAAGATGACGCAGTCCACTTGTTTGCTCGAGAAACCTAAGGAGATAAACGGAAGTTTACTTCTGGGACATTTGGTCGCAGATACCATGACCATGGTCGCTCGAATAAATAAAGAAAGTCCAGCCAGCTCCACTTCGCGAACACTGTCGAAACAGCGAAGCTATATGCCCGTCATTCATCAGGCTATATCGCACTTCTATGTTTTCCAAGTCTTCCCTTCGCTGGCGCTTAGCTTGGGCCTCCTTTGCGGTCTGTTTGTGGAACGTCGCGGTTGGCTCGGCGATGACACGACCGCTCTCGCGTGAGCTCTCGCTGACGCTCACGTCCGGTGGCTCCCTTCATCGGGAGAACGAGAAATGTTCGCCATTCTGAAAGCGCAAAATCCTGAACACTGACACGCTATTTTACACTCCTCTGCGCCTCATCGTCACGCCATCTTGGCACGCTTCTCGAAGCGTAGCGCAGATCCGCCAGTTCTCGCATGCGAGCTAGTTGCCAAGATTTCCTCATCTTTCTTTTTGAATTGATGCAGGGGCTGGCGCGAACGCCAAGCCCCACTACCAAAAATTACATGCCCCATCTATCCCTGTTTGGGAAAGTGGCGTGCGTCAGCCAACCGTAGTGCAATGGTTGGCCTCGGCACGGGACCCCGGCCTTGCTGATCACCGGACGGCCCGACACCAGGTAAGTATGCTTGTGGAATTGTCGACCACGCTTGCCATTCCAGGGGCACATGCATCTGGAACTGGTTTATAATGCAGTGTTACATGTAAATTTAAGCGCGAGTGTGCAGGTAAGGCTTGTATGTTTATGAATCGAAATTAGAGAACCTCGTTCCCGCAAGACTATATATTTAAACAAGGTGGCAAAGTATTCCGATGAGCGTTTTGATGAAAAAGAATTGGTAAACGTTAGGCGATGTAGTGATCGTCCAGCTTTTTTTTTTATGGCGACCAGTGAACAAAGCTTGCGGGCGAAGCACGACCAATCAAAAGGTGCGCGGTGTGCTCAACAAAAAATCACCGTATCTCCACCAAGATCTCCACGAAGTGAATGATGATGAGTGGACGAAACACGTGGGGATCGTTCGGTGTTATCGTAAATCACCCGTGACTCTCGTGTATTTTTCACTGCAGCGTGCATCGTGCCGTCACATGCTTGACTGATGGGCGCTCAATGTTGGTGTTCTTACGGTGTTTTGTCATTTTATTGTTGTGCTTTTTCACCTATTGTTACCCTTTAGATGTTTTGTTATTACAGTGTTTTGTCATTTCATTTTCGTGCTTGTTCACCTTTTGTTAACATTTTTTCACAGATGTTCTCGGTTTCAATTGTACACGGTGCTGTTAACCTTTTTTCACATATGTTTTCGGTTTCGATTGTACAAGGTGGTGTCGGTTTCGGTTTCGTGTACCGTGACGGCCGGACGCGGATGGATGGACAAGCCTCGGCCAACAGGAGGAAGAAGACTTCTCCTTGGCGCGACCAGAGCACGCGTCGGGAGCGAGCGCTGACACCGCAGCGACTCTAGCGAACTCCGTGCAAACCAGGGCGACAACGGAGGGACAAGGCTCGGCCCTAAGGTGCTTCGCCCCTAAAAGCTTTATTAAGGCGAAAACCTTAGATGCCTTATCAAACGCGAAAATTGACCGTCGGCGGCATCAACACGACTGATGCAAAAAATCATCATCACGTGACGACGTCACATGATGCCATCATCACATGACATCGCCGCTTCTTCAAAGGTGGGCCGATCACGGAGGCAGTGCAAAACCAGGTAAGGCGCAGAAAGCTTTCGGAGGGGGGCGGGAGAAGATCAATACAACGACTGAGACAATAAAGCTCACAGGGTCATTGTGGTGTAGTGGTGCCATCTGTAGACGGCGCGCGCACTGAAAATGCGCCTTAGTGTGTAGTAATGTCAATAGATGTCGTCGGTAACGGCACACGTGATTGCATGTAGCCAATCGCGTGTGCACGCGTGTCCGTTGTGTGTATTTGGAATAAACGGCCGCTGGCCGGCTCAGTCTTTGTCGGGCTTCCGCGGGCTCCGGACTCCTCACTTCTGCTCGTGTCGCGGGCCGTGCCGGCGCACGGCGCGTCTCGTGTCCAGTCGTCGGGCCCTTGCCGTCGGTCACCGCCCGCCGACACAACAGTCATGCATTGTCATGAGACGCCTTATGCATTTGTCTTAGACGACTCGAACGCGAGAGCCATCTCCTTTTTCTTCAGTCGATGTATTGTTCCTCCTCCAACCCCCTCCAAAATCTTTCTGAACATAACGTGGCTTTGAACTGCCTCCAGGATCGGAGGCATTGCGAGCTTTCTACACCTCACGTGGTTCTGCAGTGCCTTCGTGGTCGGTGGGCCGATCCCGGAGGCAGTGCGAAGCGACGATGTCATGGGATGACGTCATCATGAGACGTCACGTTATGCACGTCATTATGACGTCTCACATTTCGGCGATATGTGACGTCATGATGACGTCATAACGATATAATTTTTTGCATGACTCGTGTTGACGCCGCCGACGTCGACGGCCAATTTTCGCATTTGATGAGGCATCTAAGCAGTCATGGGGCATCAAAGAAGTCATCTATCTATCTATCTATCTATCTATCTATCTATCTATCTATCTATCTATCTATCTATCTATCTATCTATCTATCTATCTATCTATCTATCTATCTATCTATCTATCTATCTATCTATCTATCTAGCCATCTAGCCGCCTACGTATGGTTGCTCTTATGATCGCCTCCTTAACTTGATGTAGACCAAAATTGGCATGGGAGGGTAAGAGGATTTGACGAATATGACTGCCGGGTCGTGACATTAATAACGTTAAAATCCTGCCGACTACATCGTCAAAGCCTTTCCTCCAGGCACGTGTGGCACATACCGTTTACGACGGGCCGCGGTGTACGGATATGCGCCACAGGTGATTGACAGTTTATATCTAACCAGGAACGGCGCGAACAGACAGTGGTCATTAAATGCTATAGATAGAGCGTTAAAGGCCAACTCCGGCAATTTTTTGGCCATGTCAAAGTAATGGTGCTTTTATGTTCCTGAGACGCTCCTGTTACGGGCCCGATAGCAGAAATACTCGGCAAATTGGAGAATAATTTTAAATAAGCAAAAAAGCGCAACACCGAAACCGAAACCCAACCGAGTGTACTGTCTACGTATGACGTAGACGTTTTTACGAACGAACCGGAAGTCGTGCAAGGCATGCCGGTCACGCCGGCGCAGCGTATGAAAACTGTGACAGCCGGGACGACCAGCGAAGCGCCGGCCAAACCAACGCTGTCTGTCGCCTTGTGCACAGCAGACGCTCGCTGTAGCGGCCTAAGCGCCGAAGTTAGCGGTGCCCTCGGCTGCGTCACTTCCGCCGCCTTGCCAACACAGACGTCACAGACGCAATGTTGCCAATAATTGTGGGAAGCCAGGAGGGCGTTTGCAGACAATCTTTAAAATTCATTTGCAAACAATCTGCGCATGTCTCAAGCCTGTAATTTGGCATAAATGACGGAAACGTGCAAAGGAACGTACGCAGCGAATTTCACTGAGATCCATCGACCTCGAAAAATCGCCGGAGTTGGCCTTTAAGAAAAACCGACATCGGCAGCGTTGACGGCACGAATGCAAAGAATAAAAATTAGGATCGCAGCAGGAATCGAACCCAAGCATTCCGTGTGGCAATATGGCATTCTACCACAGAGCCGCGCCAGGTCCGAGAAACTGGTTTGAAAAAACAGCCTATGCAGACGTAATGTCGGTGCAACGTCAAGCGTAGTTGTGGTGCTGGTTATCTAATTTTACAAGAAAGCAATATACACTACATATGTACTCCTACAGGCGTCATGTCAGATACAGGCGTCTTATCAGACTAACGTCTGAGGTTCCAGTGTTGGCTCCGCTTTTAACGCAGCGTAATTAACATTGCGTTTGTATTCCTATGATTCAGCAAGCTATATTGAAGCATCGCTCGACCCCGGAAGAGTACATTAACGAAATTAACGTACAATATTCACATGACCGCACCATAAAGTGCACTTAGGTTCTATAACACTGACGTATGTGAGTGCTGACGTTACGTCACACCGTAAGTTGCCCTTTCAACGCCAGTGTTGTCTACGTGCCTGGTAGGCTCACGATGTGCGCACAGCTACCACACTTACAAAACACGTCGATCCACCTCGTAACGCTTGGCTCAAAGCCATAAAATACAGCATATATGTACGCGCTGACTGCTTCGCATGAAACCGATTCCCACAACGCGTGAGATCTGACGAATTTTTAACACGAAAGTGTTTTATGCCAGGGTCCACCAAGACTTCAGTGACGTATTTCCGTCATGGAAATGACGTCGAAAAAATATACACAATCAGATGGCAAAGAAAAAAAAGGTACCGTCAACGGGCATCGAACCCACGACCCCTCGGTCCGCAACAACAGATGCCGGGCACGCTATCCACTGCGCCATGGTCACAGACTCTAGAAGCTTTACGAACGCGCCTTTTATATCTACCACTCTCCCGGTCGGCTGGGTGGTGGTTACCTCTGGGAGTGGTAAGGTAGAGTAATTCGTCATTGCTGTGGCCTCCGCGACTAGCACCTGCAACGCATTACGCGTCCGTCCCATTCGGCGCGTTTTCAATAGAAGTTGAATTTTGTCAATGCCTTAACACACCGCGAGGTGGCGACCTTTGCCCAAGCGTCGTAAAAGCGTCGGCCTCGCTCAGCATCACGCTAACAAAAACCAAAATAGCTCTGCGACGCGCCCCTGCCTCACCTGGCTGTAACACCGCGTTCCCCGCTCACGCGCTCGCCCCGAGAAAAATCGGGGCCGGGCTACCGGGGCGGCACGACGCCCTTTGCGTTTCCCTCTAGTCCGGCCGTGGTGTTCAATCACATTTTAACATGCCGCGGGATGGCGACCAAGTTCTGCGTCCAATATGCGACGCTCTTCTGGCTATCACACTTCGTTATCTGATTACGCTTTACCACAAGGGTTTGTTTAATCATTTAACATGGACGTTAGTCGTCGGGATGGAGATGTACCACCAAACATCAAAGTGGGTGCATGCACGTTAAACGGCACCATTAGCTGCCAGACATCAATATACATTGTGCAAGCTCTCTTATATCAATACAGTAAGCGTTCAGTTACTTTTGTAAGGCCATGCTTTACTTTCGTGTTATTCCGATTCCTATGACGGAGGGATCAACCGTGTTTTTTTCAATAGCCGCCATAAGGACGAAAGAAAAATAAAAAAAAAATAAAAAAAGGAAAATGAGCTGAACAAACACGGCCTCGCTAAAAATTCGCCTATTACTTTTTGTGAAAATGCTCGTTTGTATGTCACTGCTACCTAATGTAATTTACAGTCTTGCGGTCCCGACGTCTTTCTATTTCGATTCATAACTTTACATGCTCTCCAACATGTTTACGCTTATGGTAACTGGTAAAACAATATTAGAAACCAGTTCCAGATGCGTGTGCCCTTGGAATGGCAAGTGTGGTCGACAACTTCACGAGCATACTTACCTGGTGTCGGGCTGTCCGGTGATCAGAGAGGCCGGGGTCCCGTGCCGAGGCCAACCATTGCACTGCGGTTGGCTGACGCACGCCACTTTCCCAAACAGGGATAGCTGGGGCATGCAGTTTTTGGTAGTGGGGCTTGGCGTTCGCGCCAGCCTCTGCATCAATTCAAAAAGAAGGAACGATTTCTAGCGCAAATTGTCCAACTGCGATGTAAGTTACCTTTCTTCCAGCCCTAACCCAGTAAGGTGTTTTAATAGAGTAGTGGCGTTTCAATTTGTTAATACGCGAAACGTGCAGATATCGCGAGGATGTTAAGATGAAATCCTTAGATGCCTTATCGAACACGAAAATTGACCGTCGGCGGCGTCAACACGACTAGTCAAAATTTGTGACTCATTACGATATCGTCGTTTGGTCAAACGTGGGCATATCACGGAGGCAGCGCCAAACATGGTGGGGTGCAGCAAGCTTGGAATGCCTCCAATCTTGGAGGTAGTAAAAAAATAATTACGCCATCTCCCGCTCAAGGGGAACATGAGGCGATGCAAAGCCGGAGCGCTTGCACGATCGCGTTCCGTTGGCGTTCGTTGCGCATGCTACCGACCTCGGTCAGATTGTAATCGAACCAAAGTCGGTCGCACACGTTGCAGCTGTGCCCGAAGCTCCGGTCAAGGAATTCGCGCTGGAACCGGGAGTCGGCACCGTCGAAGCCCGGGCGTGAAAGCTGTCTAGCGAGGCGTTCTGCACAGGCGTTCGACTCGCGTCGTCTGTCCTCAGCCGACGCGTTGGCTCGACGCTGACGCTTGGCTTCGACGTGGGCGTTGCGTACGGCGGGGTTTGCTTGCCGACGCTGCCGTTCCGCTTCGGCATGTCGAGCCCGTGTTTCATCTGTAGGAGTTTCCCGGCGACGTTGCCGTTTGCGCTGGGCTTCCCTGGGCCGGAGCTCGGGGTCTGCTTGCCGACGTTTACGTTGCGCTTCGGCACGTCGAGCCTTCCGCTGCTCCGCGATCTCGGCAGGCGTTAAGGTATTACTGCAACTGGCGCCGACGTTGAAACTCATGACAGCGGCGCAGTTACTGAGCGTGTGTACGACCTAACGCGAGCCTTTTATCTAAACGAGGAGGGGGAAAGTGGAGAGGAGAGGGACAGTGGAGAGAGGAAGAGGGGAGAGGGGAAAGGGAGAGTGGAGAGGGGAAGGGGAGAGGAGAGGAGGTGTGTGGAGAGGGCTTGCGCATGCGCAGTAAGGGCGGTCACGCCGCACACCGTTTGCGCTCCGCTATAAGATGCTTCGCATCTAAAAAAGTCACAGTTTCGCCGCAAAGGAGAAGCAATGAAGGCGATAGCAACGAATTACAATGTCGCAAGAAGAAGACCAAGCAGCTCGATACTTGCAGCACACCCATCAACCGCAAACGACTCACGAAAAGAACACGCACAGGATGACCACGAACTAACAACGGTAAAGGCTCTGTTATACTCCGACTTCCGACGCGAGCGCGCGCGAGGACGTTGCGTTTCGTCACGCTGAGCCAGCGACGCTACGCCAGTCGCAAATCGGCCTCCGCTACAGTCGATCCGGTTCCAACGCGCCGGTGCGATCGCATCTAGAGGAGCGCATGCGCAGTAAAAGCGAAGAACGCGCCGCGCCACCTGTCGGGAACCGACGAAATAGCCCGCGAAGCAGGTTTCTGTACATGCGAGTCTGGCGCGTCCCGCGTGAAATGCAGCAGGATCACTTCGGAGCCGAGCGACGCCCGAGCGCGCCAGCAGCCGTCAGCCGCGTCATTATTATCTCCTTTGCCTGCCCAATGACGTGTGCTCGCAGTACGCCGTTCTGGAACGTTTGGCCTGTGCGGAGCAGCTTGCAACCATTGTCGTATGCATGACGCTTGTATGTTAACTGACAATAGATGAAGTTATTAAACCAATCAATGAAGATTTAAAACCAGTATGGTAAAACCAACGACTTTAACCCATGTATTCTATTGAAGCGTCGAATTTCGCATGGACATCTTCAGCGGCTGCAGCTCGATTAAAGATCCCACTCAACGAGCATACCTTTTTGTGAAACATGTTTTTATTGCCGTACTTTTATGCGATGCGAGATATTTTGCAAAAGTACAGCACAGGTATGCCATTTGTAGCGTTTTGAAACTTAAGCGCTAAATGTGTGACGCGATAATTCATGATGACACGCCGGCTGCTGAGCCGCGGTCCGCTGAACTAAAGCCCCGCCCATGTTCCGAATTTGCAGAAAGTTCTGACTGTCAGCCAGAAGTGGTTCGCCAAACTAGACAATATGATGGAGGAGCTGCACGTAAATGCACGGCTTTCGATAAATTCTGCGCGTAGGTTTTTTTTTTTTGCTATCGCACTTTCATTCCGACGCTCGCTTTGTCTTCACCCTTCCATCCGCACATCACAGGGAAAGGTTAGTAGAATGTGTGGAACACAACCTAGTGCTGAAGTGCACGACACTCGTTTTTTCAGAGTTGATAATATGTGAGGTTTTACGTGCCAAAGGCGCGATATGATTATGAGGCACGCCGTAGTTGAGGGCTCTGGAAATTTCGATCATCTGGTGTTCAAGACAGTCACTTGCTCGAGCAAGTGAGTGTCTTGGTGCATGATAAATTACACAAAATTTCGCGTGACATTAAGTAAGTAATACACCAGATATGTCACACGGCAAAGCAAGACGCCTGTCAAGAGTTAAAACGCACGAGCACGTACCTCACAGAGCCGCGCCGATCTCGGCTCGAAGTTCGCTCGACCTATTCTGTGGAGCCAGACTTTGCGACGTCCTGCACTCTCTTTTGCGCGAGGAAAGATAGAAAACAGTTTCCCTTGAGTGTCAGCCGAACGCACAGCAACCTGGCATCGCGACAAACGAGCGAGACGCACACGTGCACTTCACACTTCGTGCACGTCACATGGGGCGAACACACAGCACATGACACGTTGGAGCGTTCAACATGGCGCCGAGAGGCGAAGGAAACACAATACCGAGAAAGAGGGCGCGCGCTACCACGTGACCGCAGCCGCCCTATCAGAGGCGCGGAGAGGAGGAAGCGGCGTAGATCAAGAGAAAGCTGTACTTTTCTGAAGGTATAGGGGCTTTATGTTTACCAGGCGTTCCACTTCGCATGTGGGTACATAAATGGGCCACTTTTTATTGCGCGTCTCAAGGGCAGTTTTCAAACAGAAGCAAAATCTAGGATAATTGCTTTAAGAGCACCTGGCTGAACCGCGTCTAGTGTGGATTGCTTCGTGCGTCATCTGCTAGCCCCGTTGTGTTTACATGTGCGCGAACGTCATGCAGATCCTCAAAAGGCGGTTTGTTCCGTTGCGTCAGTGCAACTTTAACCGCTCGTACACGACGTAAAGAAGCATTTGGCCTTGATCGGCTGTATATGCACTGTAATAAGATCAGAGAGTGCACTTGTCGAGAGTGCTTTGTGTGGTCGTCGTACCCTCCGTTCACGAGAGTCATATCAGTGTAGGCGCCGCTCTGTGGTTCAAGCGCATTGCAAAGTGCACTTGGCGTTGCGCTAAAGATGAGAAGTATTAAATCTCATGTGAATATAGCCTTTTAGGGGCGCGGTGGTAAAAAAAGGCTCGCATGTACTTGAGCGTTGAGGTTAGGTGTTGTTTATACGTTACGTGACGAGCTTTAGTTGTGCACGGTCCTGGTCTCACTAGAGAAATATTTCTGTTAAGTCACGTCTGACACTTCGGTACTTAAAATGTATCCTAAAAAGAACAGAAAATGAAATGACACGGAAATCGCAAAACTGAGTTGCCTTGCGCAATTTTATTTTTGTGGCGAAGTTTATACGAAAACGCCCGTGTACTTAGATTAAGGTGCGCTTTAAATAGCGCTGATGGTCAAAATTAATCCAAATGGCGTAGTTCACATTTATGTCGTAGTAATTTCACGCGAAGTCACATCTTTTTTTCTTTACATTATCTTGAGCGTTTGCGTAAGCGTGTGCGTGTAAGCGTGTGCGTGCTAAACGTCTCCGTAGCGCTAAAGCGCTGTCAGCCACGTAGCTTTCCTCAGTAAACCTATAAACTGTCCTACATTGCATGGAGAACTGAATAAGAAATGCGAATGCATACCTGAGCACGCAGTGCACAAAGTGCTATTTCAACTCATCGCGCAGGAATACGGGCTTTCTTTTTGTTGAGGGGCATCCAAATGAACAAGAAGTAAATAATTAATTCAGTCGCGCGATACAGCAGTGCGTAGTAGGTGGAACACAAGCTAAACATGTACAGATAAAACAACAAGAGAACGTCATCCACTGTGAAAGCGCCGACTGTCGCCGAAGGCGAGCAACCCATTCGTTGGCAGAATGCGCTTCTCTCACAAGTAATTGTAACGTTCGGAGCGCTTCGTGCATTAATTCGGGAATGAAGAGCGCACATATTACCACAAAGCTGCAGTCAACGAATTTTGTTTGCCGGAAATCAGGTCACATCGCTCACAACGAAGCGCTGTTGTGCACGTTTGTTTACGCGCCAACAACCGCATATCCACACTAGCGCGGCGACGGTGCTGCCACCTCTAGCGCGATCTCGCGGCGAATACTGCACACGCGGAAGCACCTCCGAGATCTGCATACCGCCAGCGTTAAATGGTGTATATAAATAGCTCGCCGTTAGTGCTGTACACACCCGGTTGCATGTGGCCGAGTTGTTCGAAGCGGCGCACTGTGGATCCAGGTGTCGCGGGTTCGAATCCCGGTGGCGAACATGGGAATTTTTTCTTTTGATTCATTTTTCTTTGTTGGTTTTATTTATATATACTTATATATATATATAATATATATATATATATATATATATATATATATATATATATCCGAGACATGGTGGCAACGGCGAAGGCAAAAACCAGCCGAGAGTGTCCATATAATCGCTATGCAATAAAACCATGTTAGGTTCAGAAAACCTGCTGAGGGAGGTCAATACATCGACAGAGAAGGAAAAGAAGTTGGCTTTCGCCTTGGAGTCGTCTTACGCGATTGTATAGGGGACCCTGTGAGTTATTTTCCTCTGCTTAGTCGTACATTATTGTAACAGCGCAGCTGCTTAAGCCGAGCATTGGTCCGGTACTGGTGACAGAAATGATCATCATCCCGATTCGGCACGCGTTCTCGTCATCCTCTTCGTCATTTTCCGCTTCACTTTCGAGTCTGGTACATTTCCCTGTGAGTTGAAAACAAGTAAGGTAATTCCAGTATTTAAAAAAAGGTGGCAGATGCTTAATATCCAACTACAGACCTATATCCATTCTTCCCTTTTTTAGCAAGGTAATTGAAAAGCTAATATATATTTCGACTGTCCAGCTACGTCACTAAATTTCACCTATTTCATCCGAATCAGTTTGGCTTTAGACAAGGATATTCGACTAATTTAGCCCTCATTTACTTTACAGAAAAATGCAAACTAGAAATTGACAGGGGTAACTTCATTGGTTCTGTTTTTTTTTAATTTTATAAAAGCGTTTGATACACTAAATCATGACATTCTGTTCTCCAAACTTTCATCTTGTGGCATTGCTGGCAACTCTCTCCATCATTTTCGCAGTTGCTTATCTGATAGAGAGCAGTTAGTATCCATCTCTGGCATCCATTCCACTAAAAAATAGTTAACGTTGGTGTTCCACAAGGCTCAATTCTGGGCCCACTATTATTTCTACTCTACATCAATGATCTCCCGCAATGTCTAACCACGTCAACTGAATGCGTTTTATGTGCTGACGATATGACCCTCCTATTTTCAAATAATTCAATAAGCAACCTAACAACAACCCTTAACATTGAGCGTCTTAACCTTAGTGCATGGTGTACTAAAACAAGCTTTTGATAAAACCCTCCAGAACTAAGTTCTTAATTTTTAATTCCAGGTCAACAAATAACGCTCAAGTTCTACCGCTTTTTATCGACTCGTATCCTATCCACCTATAGGATCACTGTTCTTTCCTTGAAATTAAACTCGATTCCCGGTTAAAATTCAACTTACATATTCGAGAACTGCAGCGGAAAACATCTTTGGTATTAGGGTATTACTAAAAGCGAGATGTTATTTTGATTTGACTACTTTGACCACTTTAAATTGTGCATTCATTCACAGTCATCTTAACTATTGCATTGCTTCATGCGGTCAAACATATAACTGTCATCTCTCTACCCTCCAACATGTACAAAATCAAGCCATTCGCATTCTCACCTGGAGCAGCCGACACTCCAATGTTACTAATTTGTACCATGAACTAAACCTACTTAATATTGACAACTTGAACAATTTTAATCTATACATTTTCGCATATCGAGTAGTTAAGGACCACAGCCTTCTAAAATTTATTCTCATCCAAAACCTTTCTAATTCGAACATAAATAAGAACCTACACGCATTCAGCGGCGGCGGCATAACTCGCGAAACACTCGGCGTCGGCGAGAGTACAGAAAAGCGGGTGCACATAAATGAAGCCCTCGAAGGTATGGCGGTCACATGCCTATTATTTTTGTATGCGCTGCTTTCCAATAATTGATGTCCTCTCGATCGTGGGCTTGTCGGCGATCGGAAATTTGTCATACGGCGATCTGATCTTTTAGATGCGAAGTATCTTAAAGGGGTCATGAACCACTTTTCCAAGTAATGATCTAATGACCTTAGTATCGGAGTTTACTGCCTCCCGAATCGATTGCCGCAAAAATTTCTCGAATCCGTCAAGAATCAGCGGAGTTACGGGGGTTTGGCGCACGCTCCCAGCGCTTTCTCTCTTTTCTCGTGCCGACGAGCGCACTCGAAGCTAGACAGGGAGGGATGACACGGGGGAAAGAAGTTACGTCAGTGCGCGTCATGAAACGCGATCGCTCTCCCGCTGTGATTCGCTTGCGCGAGTGCGGCTACCGTGTACTGAGGAGTGCGGCGCCGGCAAGTGGCGGCACCCCGCGGCAAGAAGCGCATCTGATCCGAACGCCGCTCTCGATTTACGTCGGCTATCGGCCAATAAGCATACTATGTCTCTTGCGACGTAAACTGACAGATCCGCGACGTAAACTGACAGACGCCCCGCCCACCGACGAGAGTGAGAACCGGCCTCTGTTTGAAAAGAGGGCGCCTGGGGAAACGGCAACTTCGCGCTCCGCTTGTGGCCTTTACGCGGCGCGCACGACTGTAGTATTTGGCAGAGCAGTTCATAGCCGTGTCAGCTTTCCGCAGGATGTGTTTTTTCAACAAGCCCGAGGGGTGCTTCATGACCCCTCAATCAGCTCAATCCGGTGGTGGTGGTGTGCGGCGTGACCACCTTCATGACAGCTCAATCCGGTGGTGGTGGTGTGCGGCGTGACCACCCTTACTGCGCATGCGCATACCCTCTCCACACACCTCCTCTCCACTCACCCCTCTCCCCTTCCCCTCTCCACTTTCCCTCTCTCCTTCCCCTCTCCATTTTCTCTCTCTACTTTCCCTCCCCTTCCCCTCTCCACTTTCCCTCTCCCCTTCCCCTTTCCACTCTTCCTCTGAAACGCGGGCTAGACATGCCGAAATTCTCTCCTGCGCAACGCCGCGATGAGCTCGAGCGCATGCGCGTCCCCCTCCCCTTCTCTCTCCTCTTCTACGCTGCCCCCCTCTCGCCCGCCTGTCGACCGCGTTCTCCGCTCGCCCTGTGAGAATTAACGGCCAGGATAGATGGAAGATACGACGCGCGTAGCGTCCCTCTTCGCGTTCCACGACGCGAGGTCGGTAGCATGCCCAACGAACGCCAACGGAACGCGATCGTGCAAGTGCTCCGGCTTCGCATCGCCTCATGGTCCCCTTTAGCGGGAGATGGTGTAATTTTTATCGAGGTCACTCGCCATTTCACGTTGCCACATTACATTGCTGTCATTCATTGTTGAATTTGATCGTTGAAATGCAACTATGAAACCGTCGTTGTTGCTTGTAGCAAGAGAAGTGTTGCGTGAGTGAAGAACCAATTACAGGCATGTAGGAGGGAAAATGTTAGGATAGAGCATTGTACAACGCGAAAGAAAAAGATTGAAGTAAGGAAGAAAGTCAGAAAGACAGAAACGAAGAAAGGAAGAAAGAAAGAAAGAAAGAAAGAGAGAAAGAAGGAAAGAAAGGAAGGAAGGAAGGAAGAAAGGAAGGAAGAAAGACAGAAACAAATAAAGGCAGAAAGAAATGAAGAAAGGAAGAAAGAAAGAAAGAAGGAAAGAGAGGAAGAAAGAAAGGAAGAAGGCAGAAAAAAAGAAATAAGAAAGTAAGAACAGAAAAAAAAAGAAAAAGAGACAAGAAGGAAAAAAGAAAGGAAGAAAAAAGACAGAAAGTAAGCAAGAAATAAAGGAAGGAAGAAAGAAATCAACAGAGAAATACATAAAGAAAGGTATAAAAAAAGGACAGAAAGAAAGAATGAAAGATAGGAAGGATAAGGAAGAAGTCCAAAGAGAATTAAATAAATTAAGTACATAAAAAAAAAAGATACAAGAAGAAAAAATAATAAGAAAAAACCTAATTAAGCACTAAATAAAGTAAGTAATAAAGAAATAAACAGATAAATACATAAAGAAGTTATAAAAATTAGAAATAAGAAATAATGAAATAGATGAAGGAAGAAAGGAATAATTCATAAAGAAATAAATAAAGAATTAGACATAAAAAAGATAAAAGTATACAATAAAAAAAAAATAAAAATTAATAAACATACAGAAATTAATTCAAAAATAGTAATTAAGAAATAAATATAAACATATAAACTAATAAATTATAAAAAAATGAATAAAGAAATAAATAATTAAATAGATTAATTAATAAATTAACTCATAAAAAATAAATAAATAAATTAATAACATAAAAAAAGAAAAATATACTAAGGAAAAAATAAGGAAAAAAAAGACCTAAATTAATCAATAAATAAATGACGGAATAAATAATAAATAGATAAATCCATAAATAAATTTATAAGAAAGATTAATAAATAAAGAAAGAATTAAAGAGAATATTAAGAAATTAAGAATTCATAAAAAAATAAATAATAATAATACTAAAAAAGAAAAATAGACAATAATAAAAAGAAATATAAAAAATACATAAATTAAGCAAGAATAAAGGAAGTAAGAATAAGAAAGAAGAAGACAGAACGAAAGTATAAAAAAAAGAA
>NC_051178.1:62261212-62341212 GCF_013339695.2 Rhipicephalus sanguineus
AGTAAGACAGAAAAAAAGAAAAAGAGACAAGAAGGAAAAAAAGAAAGGCAGAAAAAAAGACAGAAAGTAAGCAAGAAAGAAAGAAAGGAAGCAGAAAGAAAGAAAGAGAGAAAGACAGAAAGAAAGGTATAAAAAAATAAAGAAAGAAAGAAAACAAGGAAAGAGAGGAAGAGAAGAAGGGAAAGAAGGCGAAAACAAGAAAAAGAAGAAAGTAAGAAGAAAGAAAGAAGGAAGAAGAGAAGAAAAGAAGAGAGAAAAAGAAAGAAAGGAAGGAAGGAGTAAAGACAGAAAAGGAAAGAAAGGAAAGAAAGGAAAGGAAGAGAAAGAGAAGAAAGAAAGAGAGAAAGGAAGAAGGCAGAAAAAAGGTAGAAAAAAGGGAAAGTGAAAGACAGAAAAAAAGAAAGAGAGGAAGGAAGAAAGGAAGAAGGCAGAAAGAAATAAAGAAAGAAAAGACAGAAAAAAGAAAAAGAAGACAAGAAAGGAAAAAAGAAAAAGAAAAGAAAAAGACAGAAAGAAGACAGAAAAAGGAAAGGAAGAAAGAAAGAAACAGAAGAAAAAGAAAGTAGAAAAAAGGAAGAAAGAAAGAAGAAAGAGGAGGAGGAAGAAGAAAGGAAGAAGGAAGAGAAAAAAAGAAATAAAGAAAGTAAGACAGAAAAAAAGAAAAAGAGACAAGAAGGAAAAAAGAAAGGAAGAAAAAAGACAGAAAGTAAGCAAGAAAGAAAGGAAGAAAGAAAGAAAGAAAGAGAGAAAGACAGAAAGAAAGGTATAAAAAAAGGAAGAAAGAAAGAAGGAAAGAGAGGAAGGAAGAAAGGAAGAAGGCAGAAAAAAAGAAATAAAGAAAGTAAGACAGAAAAAAAGAAAAAGAGACAAGAAGGAAAAAAGAAAGGAAGAAAAAAGACAGAAAGTAAGCAAGAAAGAAAGGAAGGAAGAAAGAAAGAAAGAGAGAAAGACAGAAAGAAAGGTATAAAAAAAGGAAGAAAGAAAGAAGGAAGAAAGACAGAAATAAATAAATAAATAAAGAAAACAAGAAAGAAAGAAAGAAAGACAGAAAGAAAGGAAGAAAGAGAAAAAGTTAGCAAGAAAGAATGGAATTAAGAACGAAAGAAAGAAAGAAAAAAGGAAGGAAGAAAGGAAGAAAGGAAGAATGGAAGAGGGAAAGAAGGGAAGGAAGAAAGGAAGACAGAACGGAAGAAAGAAAGAAAGGTATAAAGAAATAAAGACAGAAAGAAATAAAGAAACGAAGACGGAAAGAAAGAAATAGAGACAGGAAGAAAGAAAGAAAGAAAGAAAGATAGAAAGATAGAAAGAAAGGAAGACAGAAAAAAAGGAAGGAAGAAAGGAAGACGGTAAGAAAGAAAGAAAGAAAGAAAGAAAGAAGGAAAGAATAGAAGGAAGGAAGAAAGGAAGAATACCCCCTTTAATCTCCTGATAAAAGCCTATTGCTCTTTTAATGATTGAATTTTTTGACATTCCCTCAATGACGGAAGTCTTGGTCGCATACGAAAAAGTTCTCGTGGCGCTTGCCCCAGTGTAACATCTATTTTCATGAGAGCTATTCCAGGATAAGAGTTCTTTCCTCGTGATAAAAGGTGACCTGTCTTTAAATTAGTCGCAGCGATAAACTTATTATGGTAAAGCAACACGCTTGGCCAGAAACCCGAAGGAAGATTCTCCGCTGATACTTTTTTATGTTGGGGCGGGGAGCGCAGGAGGGTCTGATTTATCACCCACCATCTCAGAAATATTTCGTGCTTGCCGCTGCTGCTTTGTCCTCACGAAGCGCAAGGAATTCTTATCACCACTTCATATACAAGGACATTTGGCGTCGCTGATTGCCTGGTGCAAAACCACCTATAGGCTCATTCACATGGAGCTGCCCTGCGGAAAAAGTAGAGTTAGTGCATATACTACCTTTAGGTAGCATATACAGTAATTCTAGGCGAACAAATGGCGGCCCGCCAATTGGAGGAGTGAAGCGTCACTATGACTTCCTAAACTTCCTTGCCACTCTCGCGCTGGCAGAAAGCCGATACCCGTGTCAGTCAGGCAAGTTAAGTGCGCTGAACCTAATGCGTCGGAACCCTGAGTGACACTTTATGGTACGCTGTGCAAAAGAAGAAAGGAATGGCGACAGACTGCGAGCGCGCTTTTCAAGATTTATATACAAAGAAAAAAAAAAGAAAAAAAGTTCGGCAGATCCCACGTACCGTGGGAATCGATGTAATGCGAAGCATGCGCGGGATGGTGACTATGGCGTAATTTTTCACATTGAGCGAAACGTTACCGAATGACGCTAGAGAAATGTGGAAGTGGTATACGCTCACTCATACCTTGAAGAGTCGCATATGTGTTATATAACCAGCTGTTTACAGTTGCGTAACGATGCCAACAGCAACTTGGGTGTTACCAACAACAGACGAGGTAAGCTGATATGTAGTGCGTATATTCTTAAATACTGGATAGCGCGAATCCGAAAAGGCCTAACAAGGAACACAGATGCACAGGACAGGCGTTACTCGCAACTAAACTTCATTCAGGAAAGTTTCCCTTGGTATATGGTACGCAGCCCAGTGGCACGCGCAGGCGCACTACACGTACGTTACAGTCACAGCTGCAGTTGTTACAGTTGTGTTAAAGTTGTTATGCTTATACTTGTCCGTTACGACGGAGAACGCACGCACGTTTCACGAAGCTGTATGTGTTGAAGGGGTTCTTGACAGTTCTTGAACAAGGTCATCATCACCGTGGTCAGTGAGCATCAGCAGCTGGACCGGACTTGTTATCGGATCCGTCCGTGATCGCGGTTACGAGGAATCTAAGTGTAGTCAAGTGCGAGGTATAGTGCAGATGATGGAAATCCTGGATGCCTCTTACGATGAAATGATCTAGGGTGGTCTTTTGATGCCCTGTCCACATCCAAGCCGTCTTTCAGCCAGTGTAAGGACCAGGCGTTGTTGGGTCTTGATAAGCCATTGTTGAAGTCACCGGTAATGATGAGAGGCCTGGTTCTCTCGGCAGATTTATTGTAGGGCAGCACTGACCCCGTTTTTTTTTTTTGTAATCCACGTGGTCCACGTTGCGGACCACGTGGATGAGTGGATGGTAGTTGAGCGCCTTCCAGGGGTGTTCTGTCTTCAGCTTTCCCACTTTCCTTGCGTCCGCCGCGGTAGTGTAGTGGTTACGGTGCTCGGCTGCTCACCCGAAGGCCGCGGGTTCGATCCCGGCCGCGGCGGTCGCATTTCGATGGAGGTAAAATGCTCGATATCGGCCCGTGTTCTGTGCGATCTTGGTACACTTTAAAGAACACCCGATGGTCAAAATTTCCGGAGCCCTTCGATACTGGGCTCCGGAACCCCAACAATTATTATTATTATTACCACTTTCCTTGCGTGTCAATGTGTGTGTTCGCCGTTACTGTGTTGGTTGAGACTCTGTATCACCTGTGGCACATACCCGCATAACATGAACTCTGGTATTCAGGTATGTGCCACACGTGACTGAGAGAAAGGGTTTCATGACGTACGCGACAGGTACTTTGCGTTATTCACGTCACGACCAGTGAATCGTATTCGTCATACACTGATCTTCTGCTATGCCAATTTTGGTTATAACAGGGTGATTCCACGTAAGATCGAGGAATCGATGGCTGTTCGACCTCTCAAATTTATTTCAAAATTTTATATATTATTGCCTGATGAGTGGAAAGAAGAGATCCGCAATTAGTTTTGCCGCCCAAAACTTTTTCGAAGCACAGGAAATCAATAATGACGAAGAGGTGTAGTAGAGCGCTCATCCGCTCTGCTGTTTTGGCCAACTTTCGTTATGAATTGCACAAAATATATTAAAGTTAGGTAGCTGAAATTTCTTTAACTAAATATATGCATGTTCTTGCTTCTGCTCAGGTATTTTTAGTTTTGATGTGTAGTGTAGATGTTTTCATAAAAAACCTCCAAATTGGCCCAGGAGACGTTATTATCTTTACTTTGAAGGTCTTTATCTCGAAAAATCCTTGTAGCAGAGCGACAAAAATTGCGCATTACCTTCTTCGTATGCTTATCTACCACACTGCCGAATCTTATATTTATATAGCTTTTCAGTAAAGAGATATGATCGGGCTAAATTAAAGAAAACACCGGACAATGACAACTTCTGACGACAATTAAAAAAAAAAATTTTCCTTTTTTCTTAAACTTTGTCCACTTATTGTCCTCCACATCAGCTTTCATAATCATTGAAAACATGTTGCATAATGTCGTTGCACTAATAGTTACGACCCCTCCAATGAGACCCTTGGGCAAGGATTGGCAATTCCGACTTCTTGCCCAGCAAATGTATAAAATGCAGGCAGGATTGAATTGCTTTTTTATTAAAAGGCCAGCAGGTACCGAAAAAGGTGTCGCCGGCACTGAAGACGGTAATTTTGAAATTATTTGGTCACTGCAGCGGCCACGAGCGCGGGGCTCCCGAGCAGGCGCGCGTTGTAAGAGACGGCGCAGTGAGAGCTCGTTTTCGCGTCCTCAGACCGATTGAGTTCGAAACAGCAACACCTCTCGGGTGACTTGAACGCACGTACACCGGTAGTCGCAGTGATCTGGTTAATGACGTCGATTTCTTTTTCAGGGGGCATAAGAATGTCATCGTTAAACTGTGCGTAGCGTGAAGATCTTTCATTGCAGTGGTAGGAAAAGCACGCGTAGCACAAGTAGTCCGTCTCACTGGCAGTCACTGATCTTTCGGGCGTTAAACGTTTCTTCAAAGCGTATATGCCTAGGTCGGTAACTCTACGAAATTTTGGCTTCTTTGCAAAAATTAAAGGAGTACTGACACGATTTTGAGACATCGCAAAAGGGGCATTTTTTTGCTTCGTTGGTGTGCAGTGTCAACGGTGTCCACACACTGGAGTCGGAGAACACGTATAAAATATTTTAATTTGACTTTGAAGTTTTCGTCGCTGAGCATCTGCAAGCCAGCCCCACTGCAAGGACATTATCCCGACGAGTCAAGACAGTTCCCCCGAGTTCGCGATTTCTGCGTCCTGCATGCAGCCTAAATCGCAGAAATCACTGCCAGGGTCACAGGACGACAATTCACTCATCGTTGTTTCTGTGCACCACGAGTAGATGACGGATTAGCCGCTAGTACGTCGCGAGTTTCTCTATCTCCGTGACGTCACACTGCTATGAAACGACACTGAGAAGCCACCCCCTCGATATCTAAACCGAAAGTGTCTTTTTAAGGTGGCGCTAATTAAAATACATACGATGCATTCCCAGGCACCACTATAGTCGTTTTAGGTTTCTCGACACCAGTATTTTTATTTAGAGCAACAATCCGAAATTTTTTAAAATTCGTGCCAGTACCCCTTTAAGCTTCTTGTGCTTCGAAAGGTAGTCTCCACAATACATTCATTTCGAGCTATACTTTCTCGCCATGAGACGCACAGGAGGAGTAGAGTAAGAGCAAAGCACAAGAACTATCCGCGCCGAATGAAGTGTGAACAGCGGCTCTGAACGCGCGGCTAGTTCAGGTCGTCTGCTGCGACATCTAAGATAGGCAAGCGCATCCGGTTACCGATAGTTTTGCTTTTCTTTCCTTTGACATTCCATATTTTCCTTTGCCACTGGAGCGCCACGTTAATGCTTTCCACTGATCGCAACTGGCGCAGCGCAGTTTCTCTGGCAGCAGCGTGCGTGAAGCGAGCGCTCATAGCTCCCTTATAGAGTCCTCATCTTGCTTCCATCTCTGCCTTGTTATCAGCGCCTACCTGAGATGTGAACAGAGGGCGGATAGAATAGCGAAGCTCCAGTGCACGTGCGTTCAAGTCACCCAAGAGGTGTTGCTGTTTCGAACTCAATCGGTCTGAGGACGCGAGAACGAGCTCTCACTGCGCCGTCTCTTACAACGAGCATCTCGGGTGCGCGCGCGCCTGCTCGGTAGCCCCGCGCTCGTGGCCGCTGCAGTGACCAAATAATTTCAAAATTAACGTCTTCAGTGCCGGCGACACCTTTTTCGGTACCTGCTGGCCTTTTAATAAAAGATCAATTCAATCCTGCCTGCATTTTATACACTTGCTGGGCAAGAAGTCAGAATTGCCAATCCTTGCCCAAGGGTCTCATTGGGGGGGTCGTAACTATTAGTGCAACGACATTATACAACATGTTTTCAATGATTATGAAAGCTGATGTGGAGGACAATAAGTGGACAAAGTTTAAGAAATATGAAAAATGGGTTTTTTTTTTTAATTGTCGTCAGAAGTTGTCATTGTCCGGTATTTTCTTTAACTTAGCCCGATCATATCTCTTTGCTGAAAAGTTATATAAATATAAGATTCCGCAGTGTGGTAGATAAGCATGCGAAGAACGTAATGCGCAATTTTTGTCGCTCTGATACTAGGATGTTTCGAGATAATGACCTTCAATATAAAGAAAATAACGTCTCCTGGGCCAAATTTGAGGTTTTTTATAAAAACATCTACACTACACATCAAGACTAAAATACCTGAGCAGAAGCAAAAACATGCATATATTTAGTTAAAGAAATCTCAGCTACCTAACTTTAATATATTTTGTGCAATTCGTAACGAAAGTTGGCCAAAACAGCAGAGCGGATGAGCGCTCTACTCCACCTCTTCGTCATTATTGATTTCCTGTGCTTCGAAAAAATTTTTGGCGGCAAAACAAATTGCGGATCTCTTCTTTCCACTCATCAGGCAATAATATATAAATTTTTGAAATAAATTTGAGAGGTCGACCAGCCATCGATTGTTCGATCTTACGTGGAATCGCCCAACAAGTTATGGAGACGACCAGGAGAGTGCCCAGACGTAGGCGGCTGGATAGATAGATAGATAGATAGATAGATAGATAGATAGATAGATAGATAGATAGATAGATAGATAGATAGATAGATAGATAGATAGATAGATAGATAGATAGATAGATAGATAGATAGATTTGATACAAACGGCCAAAATGCCTGAGGTTCGCTAAGAAATGCTTCGCATTTAATAAATGTGTTTGTCTTAGCTTGAATCATAAATAATCTTTGCCCATTCACGGAACGAACTCCGACCGGAGTATGCTCGTCTGCAAGTGACACACCCCGTTCGACACGGGCGCCACTCACGTCTCAGTTGGACTACACTCTTAAAAAAATGGAGTGGCCGTCTCTCCTTCAAGGGAGAAACGGCGATGTCCCCAATGTTCGTCTTCAAATGGAGGAACTTTCCTTCTTTTTCAATGGAGAAACCGTTCCTCCCCCGTCAAAATCAAGATGGCTGATACCAAGCCAGTGAAGCGAGCAATATATTTAGGCCTAGCGAGTGCATCGATTCTCGACTGATAAAGAGTATGCGGCACTGGTAATCACAAAAAACGCTCCAGCTGAGCTTAATATCGAACGATATGACAATAAAATCGAACAGACACACCTGTAGTGATGAAAACCTCGCAAAACGGAACGACGGAAATCGTACGTTTCGCTCGGCCAGCGAGACGGCGTTTACTTTAAAAGAGGCGGATACTGCAAAGGGGCTCCCACCCGGTGACTGTACTTTAGGCTTGCTGTCTTTATTTGTCGAAGCATCACACGGTGTAGCGACGTTATCCACGCGTTTACGAGGCAATAGGCCCCGACATGCGCCTCCACAATGTACATTCTGTAGCATCAAGACAATCCCGGCGCAGCAGCGCATAGTTTCGATATGTAGATGTTCAACAACATACATGTAGGTGGAGCTGTGAAAGCGCCACAGCCGTGAAATAGGTGGTAGCTGGCGCCATCTAGAGGGATTAAGTGATACTAAAAAATCACCGCCATATCCACAAAGTGAATGTTGTTAGAGGAGCTTGCTCGGAGATGATCGGGTGACCCACGAATCCTCCGTACACATTCCTCTGCCATCATATATAGACATGACAACGTTGTGCAGCCATGGTCGAAAGTGTGGTCGAGGAAATCGCGCTTGAAGAGCGCGTCGGCGCTGCCAACCTCAGGTAGCGATCGCTTTTGACGTTTAGCCGCGTCATCCCGCGCCCGCACTTCTTCGGGGTTCTCTTGCCGCCGCTTCTGTGCTGCTTTTGCTTCGCAACCTCTCCCCGCAGGGTACGCTTGACGGCGCGCCCGCTTCTCTACTGCTTCGCTGGCTCGCAGCTCCGAGTTTGCTTGACGGCGAGCTCTCTTTGATTCGGCCTCCCGGGCTCTCACCGCAGGGTCTTTGCGGCGAGCCCAAGCTGCAGCTGCGTTGCGAGCCCGCTGCGGTACTGCCTCGGGTGGGGTGTTCATGCAGCGGAGCGGCAATGAAGACTGTTCACTGAGTGGGCTTCGGCGAAGAAAAAGAAGCGCGCCAAACATGAGAGGCATGGCCCTCAAGGTCACCTATCTAACTAGCGCACGCGCCGAGGGTGGTGTGCGCCACCTTGAGCGGTGACGCGCCATCTAGTGAGCATTATTGAAATCACCGGAGAGAGCGCAGCCGCGCATATAAACTTTTGGCGGGACCAATGAGAACTAGTGTACAGGCCGCCGACGGACAAGGCGCGAGCATAAAAAGCTTGGCGAGCAAGCTCCTAAAAACATCACCGCCATATTCGTGAAGTGAATGATGTTAGAGGAGCTTGCTCGGAGATGGTCGGGTAAGTCGCGAATCCTCCGTACACATTCCTCTACCATCATATATAGACATGACAACGTTGTGCAGGTGTGGCCGAACGTGTGATCGAGTAAATCGCGCTTGAAGCGCGCGTCGGCGCCGCCAACCTCAGGTAGCGACCTCTTTGGACGCTTAGCCGCGGCATCCCGCGCCCGTATTTCTTTGGGGTTCTCTTGCCGCCGCTTCCGTGCTGCTTCTGCTTCGCGACCTCTCCCCGCAGGGTCCGCTTCTCTTCTGCTTCGCTGGCCCGCAGCTCCGAGTTTTCTTGGCGGTGAGCCCTCTTCGCTTCGGCCTCCCGGGCTTTCACATCAGGGTCTTGGCGGCGAGCCCGAGATGCAGCTGCGTTGCGAGCCCGCTGCGCTGCTGCCTTGGCTGGGGTGTTCATGCAGTGGAGCGGCAACGAAGAGTGTTCACTGAGTTGTTGTTGTAGTGGTTCTGGGGGGGAAAGACGCTAATTTCTGCAGCCCTTGAGGGAGCACGGCGCAGCGTCGGCGAAGAGAAAGCAAGCGCGCCAAACTAGCGCACGCGCCGAGGGTGGTGTGCGCCGCCTTGAGCGGCGACGCGCCATCTAGTGAGCATTATTGAAATCACCGTAGAGAGCGCAGCTGCGCCTATCAACTTTTGGCGGGACCAATGAGAACTAGTGTACACGCCGCCGACGGACAAGGCGCGAGCATAAGAAGCTTGGCGAGCAAGCTCCTAAAAGGTGTTTTTGACTGAGGCGGCGTACGTTGATACTACGCTATGGCATTCCGGCGTGGTGGGCCCATTCATGGATTACTCAAGGACACCGGAAGGCTGATACACATTTTTATTAATACGCACACACTCACTGAATTCAATACAAAATTCATTCATACGTAAACAACTCACTACAGACGCGTACGTACAGACGTGTTCGCATACCCCTCTATGAAGCGCAGGCCCTTAATAGTCACTGAATTACGGCGGGCCATGGTGGCACAAGCGATGCGTCATTTTTCTTGAACTCTTTACCATTTCGTGGCTGCAACCCAATATACGCAGACACTATTAAATTGTAGCTATGGCTTAGCCAAGCGCAACAGTTAATCTAAAACCACATAATAATGAACGGTATAATTACAGAGTTGATTAGGTTAATGCGAAAAAGACCAGATCAAGAACCGTCATACCATTCCGACGCCATTTTGAAGTAGCGCCATCTTTCGGCCACATATAAAATTTCTCTCTCTGATTTCTTTATTTTTTATAGTTACTGTGGGAGGGCGCAATAGGCAGTTCAGATTCTTTCGCCTTCGTCGCGTCGACTTCGTTGAGTGGTTTGTCGTTGACATCTGTTCACATTCTATTTAAGCGTTGACCACAGGTATGACGATAAGCCATGGATTATTTCAACTGCTAGCCCTTCAATGAAAATGCTTCTGATGCGGTAACGGCCGTCTCAGTTGTATATACGTACGTTACAACGCGGGTCGTGCGAAGAAACAAGACAAGATGGCCTCGCACCGGACGGTGGTCTTTCGAGAGCGATGTCAGTGGCTCTTGGCGTCGCGGCAGCTAGATTACTTGAGTAGAGAAACTAGCGCTACACCGTGCGAATTATGGAAAAGAACGCTACCCACACTAGGTGTACTGTAATATTTCAGTACCTACATGTTACTCTGCTACTGTTACGTCACGGCATTCGCCTGGCGTGTCCAACTGCGGTCATTGCACGACAACTGTGTAGTTGTCGTTGTGGCAGTGGTTAGTCTTGCGCTGGATTTGGAATACTCTTTTCACAAAGGTGAGCGAGAGTGTTAGTGATTACCTACTGTGCACAGCTGTTATTAGAAGCGCATTTTGTGTTGAGTTTCGCACGCCAAATCAAAATCCTGAGAACGAGAGATACATACTGCACGCATGCATAAAGTCCGTCCTAATTCTCAGTGATGGTCAGGGGCATAGGCAGAAAATTTTTTCGGGGAGGGGCACCACCTTGGTCTGAAGTGAGGGACGGACAGGCACATGTGGTGGAGTGTCATTTTGGGCTCTATATGCCATGGCGAAAAAAAAAATTCGGGGGAGGGGGGGGCACGGGCCCGGTGTGCCCCACCCTGGCTACGCCACTGGTGATGGCATGCGTAATCCAAAACGGATGTGATTGAGAATTTTGGCTTAATTGACAGTTGTCATTGTTTTATTTTTCAGATATGTGCAATTATGATGCAGTTTACCGTTAAAATGCGGCCACGGTGGCCGCATTTCGATGGGGGCGAAAGGCAAAGAACACCCATGTGCTTATGTTCGGGTGCACGTTAAAGAACCCCAGTTGATAGAAATTAATCCGTAGTCCCACACTACGGCGTGCCTCATAATCATACGGTGGTGTCGACACGTAAAACTCCAGCAATTATATATTACCCTACTTTCACGCGTGCATTGTCCAGTGGTATCACGTTTGCTAAAATGTTGAAAAAATTAACTTTCATGCTTCTTTATATTGCTTGTTGTATAGATAAGTGCTGTGCAAAACTAAAAACGCGTGCTCTTGCCAAGTATGTTAACGCCGAAAAAAGTCAAATTATTGGTGTACAGTCTAAGGTGTTCATTAAAACAAGACTGTTTTGTGAAGCGGTGTTGGGTAACAGGTGTCTCAGCTTGCGACTGCTTCTGCGCAGAGCTGATAGACGAAGCGATCAAGGCGACGGTGAGTTAAGGCAAATTTATATACATATAAACAGAGGCGTTACATATTCGGCGCTGGGGCCGACAGCTTATGGGGCTCATACAGCGGTGCGACGACGACCCGGGATTTCTTCGTTCGCTGTCGCTCTCCGCGCAGCTTGGTTCTCTTATATCCCTGGCCGACCCCTTGCATCAGCCAGTAGTTCGAAGCCTCCAATGAGGAACCGCCGTTCGTCGCTGGCTCGAACAGGATCCGCGGGGGAGGGGGCTTGCCGCATGTTGCGGGAGAGATTTCCGTAGGTTGCGTCAGACGCAGCGCCGGATGTTGCCGGGGATTGCGTAAGACTCCCGCCTCCTTGCATCAGCTGGTGTTGACGCTGGTTGCGTCAGACGTTCTACGAGCTTGAATGCCTTGTCGAAGCAAGGAAGTTTGGGTTGGGAGCCCTGGCATAACAGCGGGCCTTACTGTATTTATGAAAAGCAGATCGTGCGCGAACGTATACAAACAACACGAGACACACGAAAGTATGCGGCGCATCGCGCGCACGCCGATCGATTAAAAAAAAAAGAAGCAAAGAAAACGCTACACACATTACTCAACACACGGAACAAAAAATTACAGCATATCCACGGGTGAATGATGAAGAGCTTGGGCGAAGCTCCTGAAGCAATCATGGTTACACCGTGAAATGTTCAGTGGTTTCACCCAGCAGTAATGAAAGCGATACGCCGCTTTGATTATTAGGGGCGAAGCTCCTTAAGGCGGCACCCGTTCGTCCCTCGTAGTCGTCGTAGTAGTCGTAGTGCGTAACCAGTCTTACGCTTTGACCTCCATGGTGGTGCCGGTGGGAGATTTTTCCTGTGCGTTGTTGAACAATAAAAAATTTGCAGCGTGCGCGTTAACTAAAAGCCGAATTCTTCTGTCTCTCACTCCCCATTAGCAGCCATTGGCATGTTCCAGTAGGAAACGTTAGTAGAAGTAGAAGTGTAAGTGTTAGCTAAAAGCCGACTTCTGTCTCTCATTCCCATTAGCAGCCATTGTTTACCTCCAAGGTAGTGCCTGGTGAGATTTCTCCTGTGCGTGAATAAACAATAAAAATTTTGTTCAAAACGCCGTTGATTGATGAAATAAACCAACGAAAGACGCCAGATGTTTTGTAAAAGCAATACGAAAGAACGCCAGATGTTTCTAAAGCAAAACGAAAAGACGCCAGCTGCTTAACGAAAGACGCCAGATGTTTTCTAAAGCAATGGTTTTCTAAACAATGAAAATTCACAGCGTACATGTAAAATTAAAGTGAGCTGCAAGTCGTCATAACTCATCGAACCTTTAGTATAAACGCGCCCGATCTCACGTCGGTGATGATGTACTGGGCAGAATTCACGGAAGATTCACGGCTTACCGATGAACCTCCGCAGCTTCGCCCACTCATCATCATTCACTCCGTGGATATGCTGTGATTTTTTTTCCTTTTTTCTTCTTTTTTATTATTTTTGAAATTTTTTATTTTTTTGTTTCTTTCATTTCTTTTTATTTTTGTTTTTTTATTTTATTTGGTTTTTCTATCTCGATGGGACAGCGCCGTCTATTATATCGTCACCCAACTGCAGTTTGCATGCATCTCTGTGGGACAGCTCCATCTATTGAATGATACGGGAGACGCAACGGCGGGGACACGCCGCATGGAGTGACGACCAACCAGGTGATGCTATAAGGAGCTTCGCCCCTAAAACAATGAACTTCACTCGTGTATTGCTCGCATCACTCCTAGAAACAAGTAAATGCACGCGACTGGCCAAGGTCAATGGAATCACGACGTAACTCGGCGTGCGCAAGTCCACGTGGTGGAGGAGAAAAGTTTTTCCATTGGCGCTTGCCGCAAGAGGGCGCGACGAGTAAAGCGCCCGCAGAGAAATTCGCCTAGCAAGAATCCTTTCTTTCTTTCTTTTGAATTGATGCAGGGGCTGGCGCGAACGCCAAGCCCCACTACCAAAAATTGCATGCCCCATCTATCCCTGTTTGGGAAAGTGGCGTGCGTCAACCGACCGCAGTGCAATGGTTGGCCTCAGCACGGGACCCCGGCCTCGCTGACAGCCCGACACCAGGTAAGTATGCCCGTGGAAGTGTCGACCACGCTTGCCATTCCAGGGGCACATGCATCTCGAACTGGTTTAAAAAAAGCGTTTCACGCGTGTCACTGAGCTTCAGGAAAGAGTCACAGGTCGTTAAGTTACGGATTTGGTTAGAAGAATTACGAAACCGCAATACTGTAAGTTTATGTGAGGAGCAGTAGCTTTCCAATAAACATTATGAAAGAAATATGAGCGAATTTCGGGGCATACGGCGCGTATAGCTAAACAGTCGCTTAAATGCGTCACGCGCGATGTCACAAGCAGCGCGACAGTTTAAATGACATAAAAAGCCTTCGTAAGAATTTCCGAGACCTTGCGTAAGTGGAAGTTTCCATAGGCGTATCGCTTTAAATTTAGTCTGCTTTAGCGCACCGAGAACCTTTAGGGGTCACTGGATACTGTCAAATTCCGCAATCCTGTCAAATTTCGTAATGGCGGCATTTTAAGCCAATCGGAGAGGCCGTATCAGCCCGCCGGGCCAATCAGACTTGACCAATGGCAAAATTCGGCCTCTGATTGGCCTTAAATGCTGTTTTACGAAATTTGACAAGATGGCGGAATTTTACAGTGTCCAGGATAGCACCCCGAAAGGCTCTCGGCGCGCAAAGCAGACAAAATTGAAAGCGAAACGTCTATGGAAACTTCCACTCACGCAAGGTCTCGGGAAGACTTACGAAGACTTTCCATATCATTTAAACTTTATATGCGAGAGTGTAACTTAGCATACACCACACTCACCGGGATGTATGAACAAGTGCTGAAGACTGGCGGCCTGTCCTGCCGTACATGTTAAGGCAACAGCCTTAGATGGATCATAGAACCGTGAAAAGTGACCCTCGGCGGCATCGGCGTCAACACGAACGATGCAAAAAGGTCATGTAGTCATACATGGTGCCATGATGGCGCCATTTATGAAGTCACAGATAGGCAGAATTTGTGATGACATCGTGACATTATTATGACGGCACATAACATGACGTCACATGACGACGCCGTCGGATGGCAGGTGGGCATCGCAGGTGGGCTGATCCACGGCCGATTCCGGAGGCTGCGCAACACCACGTAAGGTGCAGAAATATTTGGGGACGGGGGGGGGGGGGAGAAGAAAAATTCGTAAGCCATTCCCTTCTGTGCAAGAGGATGCCCAGCGAAGCTGTGTAGCAGACGGATTTATTTATTTCATTTATTCATCTACACATTTTTATTCCTTTATCCACACATACATGTATTTATTTCCTTTTTCTCGTTATTTATTTGTTTGCTTATTTATTCGTTTATTTATTTATTTATTTATTTATTTGTTTATTTATTTATTTATTATCTTTTCTTACTTTTAGTGGAGCAGTGGTGAGTAGTGGGGATTGCCCAATTTATGCGGGACATGCCCGTTCATGATGACGATAGTTTTGTGCGTAGACAGGACCTCCGGGATTTCCTTTCAACTAGGCGCATGAAGCGTTGTTTAAAAAAATTGGATGCTTTTCGCCTTCTAGTCGTCTGAGGCGATGTATAAGGGACCGTGAGATTTCTTTGCATACTACTTGCGCTGGTTAATGTTCGCTAAATGCTGGCTATTATGGCAACATTATCTTCCTGTAATCTCATCTCAACTATTCACTTGTCTACCAAATTTACACCAAGTTGCAGTACTTCAAATACGCCTCGCACTTCAGCATTCATCGCTAAATTCTTGCCTTCACGAAAACGAGAAATGAGGGATCATGCAATAAAAATTGGACGCTGTGTGTGTTTTAAGACGCGTCGTTGTACTTAAGCTCCTGCATATGCATAGACTACAAAATGAGTTATTGATTGCCCGTATTATTTCAGTCTGCCGCCTTGAACCTATTCTAAATGTGAATGGTATATAGCTAGCGCAACGGGTTTAAGAGGGACAACGTATTTGGCTGGTTAAATCACCAGCACACACACGTGCACGCGTAGTGACGTCTCACACCCACGAATGACGTCAGCGCTGCGGATATGAACACTGGATAAACATAAATAAAAAGTTTATCCAATCCTATGGGAGATCAAAACTCACAGGGTCCCTTATGCAATCGCCTAAGACAGCGCGAAGGCGAAAACCATCTTCTTTGTCTTTTCAGTCGATGTACTGATCCTTCCACGTACTGATCCTCCCAAAACCACGATATGATTATGAGAGACGCCGTAGTGGAGGACTCCGGAAATTTCGACCACCCGGGTTTCTTTAACGTGCACCCAAATCTAAGCACACGCGCCTCCATCGAAAATGCGGCCGCCGCGGCCGGGTTCCGATTCCGCGACCTGCAGGTCTGTTTGAAGCCCAGGCGTGGCTCTGTGAAAGGGCGTCTGACTGCTACGGTCAAGACCTGGGTTCAATTCCCGCTCGGATCCCTGGATTTTATTATTTCTGATTTTATTATTTTCGCTAACCGCGTTTGGTTTTGCTCACAACCAACGACGCCGACACCGGAAGAACGCCGGTATACATAGAAGTGTACGCTAAAGAAGACCGCAGTGGTCAAAATTATTCCGTAGTCCTCCACTGTGCAGCATGCTCCAAAATCATATTGTCACGTGGTCGTGATGGTGAAGAAGACGGCAGTCGGGCCTAGAGACGAAACTCTTTATCGGGAGAACTTGGGCCCAGGAAACGAAAAGCATAGCGGAGATCACAGTTGATCGGCCGGCGGCAATCTGCTCATCTGTGAAATGCTTCGGCTTTTATACGTGCCTTATCGAACCTTCCGGCGTTATCGCTGGTGCTCGCGTTACACCTCGAATAAACTCGCTTACTCGTCTCCTGAACGTAATATTGACAGAACAGTCTTAAACAATTGCGAAGTTTCCAAACATCGTGGCATGGCATGTGACGATTGGTGGTAACAATTTGTGGGTGAAACCCGATCACATCAAAAATAAAGGAACAAGCCCGCGTGGCAATATTAGATGCGAAGCAGCTCTTTGACTAGCCTGTGTAACGCTGTCCCTCCGTGCGTCCGTACGAACGCGCCGCAACGCGCTCCCCTCGCTGCAGGTGTTGGAGCGCTGCCAAGTAGGTCACGCCGCAGCTGCGCGGTGACGTCACGCTCCCCTCGCAGTGCGCGCTGACGTCACTCTCTCCCTCGCCTGCCGCGCGCTCTGCCGCCTCGTCCGTTCGTCCGTCCGTTTGCCGAAGACGCTCCTGCTCCGAGTGCGTTGCCGTGCGCGTCGGCGACGTCGCGATCCTCGCGCTGTACCTCGCTCCCAACCTGCCGAAGGACCAGGTTCAGCGCTGTCTGGAGGAGACGCTGACTGATTGCGGCGAGGCGTGTCGACGCGCGCCTCCTATAGTCGCGGGAGACTTCAACGTTGACGTCAGCGGAGGAGGAGGAGAATGGCTCGTCGATTACATGCGTGACGTGCACTCGCTGAAGTGCGTGTCGGCGGAACGGAAATTACCCACCACGATAAGGAGAACGTGCATCGGTCTGGTCTTTGCCAACTTCGACGTCGAATGTCTGCAGGAACCTCTCAGCGTGCACTTCACCGATCACAAGGCCATGGTAGTCAAGGCGAAACGCGCGCCAGCTCCGGTCCAGCGCCCGTGTCCACTCTGAAGAAACGACAAGACCTACGCCAGCCATCGCTTCAAACGAATCTTCCAGCGCTCACCGCAGCACCCGCATTAGCGCCGTTCAACCCGTGACACCACCCGTGCGCAACGCTGCTGCTTCGCATCCCATCAGGGTTCCCTTTGGGAAGAAGGTGTTCATTTGTAGTCTTGGCACGTAAAACACCATAATTTTACAGCGGAGCTCTCTTTTCGGACCCTACACCGGTGTCGCGTGACAACGTGTAAAGGAGGAGCATCGTGATAGTAGAGGGAAGTGGAAGGAGGTGACGTGATCAACCGCGGGGAGGAGGGTGACGAAGTGGGGAAATAAATAAAAAACCTCAAATGGGTGCCTTTGCATCAGCCTCACTCAACTTGAAGGTTAAAGCCATGTTAAGCTTCTTCTTCTAAGTCGATGTATTGAACCTCCCGCGCATCCCTCCAAAAGCTTTCTGCAAGCAACGTGGTTTTACAATGCCTCCAGGATCGGAGGCTTTGTAAGCTTTGTGCACGTCACCTTCCTTTGCACTGCTTCCTGGATCGGTCCACCTTTGACCAAGCAATGATATCATGTGACGTCACGTTAGGTGACTTCCTAGTGACGTCACTATGCCGTCATACATATAGGTGATCTGTGACGTCATAAAGACGTCATATGGTGATGTCATCACGTGATCATTTTTTGCATCACTCGTGTTGACGACGCTGACGTGGGACGGCGATGTGGGACGCCGCTCAATTTTCGCGTTTCATGAGGCATATAAGGCTTTCAACTTAATAAACAAAATAAATCTCCATGTCGAGGCGGGGTTTGAACCCGGACCTTCACTGTCTAAAGTCTAACAGCGCGGAAATGACAAGGACGAAAGAGAGGAACCAACACGACAACGAGGACGAAGGAGAGTAACGATCACGACAATAAGGAGACAGTGACTAACACGAATCCTTTGTCCTTGTCGTTTCCGCACTGTTAGTCTTTAGCATGTTCAACCAACTTGCCCATGGAGTTGCCCTTCACGGTCCGAAGACAAGTGTCGTAATTACTGGGCTATACACTTCTTTTTTATTGCCAGTTCTCTGCATATATCACAACACAACATTGATGAGAATAAGAAATACACCAGCAAAATACACATCAATGGCCGACTACCGCTACGGCATCGTTATCTTTTTAAAGTTCTTTGAGTGGTGTCTGGGATTCGACCCTGGCCAGCCACTCAGGTACAAGCTGCTGCTATTTCAGCACTTCCAGATACCGATGCACGCAATGATCGAGACAAACACGCGCGCCCACGCTTGCACAATGAATTTATTGAAGCACGTACGTGAATGCGAGAGGAGAGTGGCAACGTGGGCCACTCGCCCCTCCCCTCTCGCAACGAACCACGCTCGCCTCTGCGGGGGTAATTCTGGCTCCGAAGTTGTCATGTTCGTTGAGCGGCCGTGGTGCACCCAAGACGCCGAGCGCTAGCGACGAGACGACGGCGACGACGCTGCCAGTCGATTCGCCGGTGTCAACACGAGCTTACGAGAAAACACGCTTATCACGAGTCAGGTAGGGTGTATATAAAATACTGAGCGAAAACTTTTCCGAAATTTAAGAGGAACATGTAAAGCCTGATGAAAGGGGCGACAGCTTCGCTGGCCGACGGTTGCCTGCAATTTTTGTTTTTAGTTTAAGGGTTTTTAGCCTGGACAGCCGATAATGCACAGGTTATTGTGCGTGTGTGTTTTGCACGAACTTAGCGAGGCTTTTGCAAAAAAGAAGGCGAGATGGACGCCTGTCAGGGTTGCAATGAAAGCCACGCATGCGGGCACGCCATGCATAGCGCATAACTTAATTGTATTTCCGATTGCAGGATACTTATGAAGGTGCAAGAATATTTCCATTCTATTGCGTCAACGGCTGCGTCACGAAGAGAACTTGCAATAATAAAAACGTCTGGTTGTGGCGAAAAGAGCAACGTAAACCATGAATGCAACGATATTCAACAGTCTATCAAACAGGCACTGTGTCACAGTAGCCATGTGCATTTACAGCCAAGCTGTGTATGGCTAGGGCATTATGTCTGCGTATGTGTGTGTGTGCAAAACACCCTAGCGCACGAATGTGCCATAGAGATTGGGCAAACCCCACTACTCACTACTGGCCCACTAAACATGCAGGGAACACACGGGCGGCCAACACAAATTAAAGTCGTGCCCGAAACGCTAAGCCCATGCGGCAAGCCAGACAAGATGATGCATGTCCGCATGTCGCGCCAAAAAGAAGCATGCTTCTAAAATGGAAAATTTAAAGGAGCATAAACTCTTAACCAGGCTCTGATTAAACGTTGGCTATATCCAGGAAACTAGACGAAAAATGTCCGGTTTCCTAGCTATATCTGGCACCTTAAGGGGGACATAAGAGTGTACGCTAAAAATTAGAGCAGCGTGCACTAAGACAGACACGCAAGGCTGGGTCATAGTAGAATTGGTGGGCACCTAGCTGGCCCTGGCTACGCTACACTTTTACCCTCTAACCTGTCTCCTCCTCAACCCTTGCTATACTATACTATAGATCACAGGTCCACTACTCACATCACAGGTTCACTAAAAATTCGCGAGCGGCAAACACCGATTAGGGGACCGCATGTTTCAGCTTCTCTTGTTACTCTACAGAGTGCTTGAGCGGTGAGACAAGAAATTGTCATGAAGATGACAATTTCTTGTCTACGACACACGGCAAACCTCCACCGTAACGGCTCTACTGCAATTGAAAGGATTTAGTTGCAGGGTGTGCGATCGGCTGAGGTTCGAAATTCTGCATAACCTCTGTGTCTTGTGCTAACGCATCCGCTGGTCCTCCACCTTGGCGAAGTGGAATGACTCAATTTTTTATCCTGAAGCTGTACACGGTTAGGTACTGGCGGATCGCTTCCACGAAAAAAAAAACGCATAGAACAACTATTTTCGGCGAACCGATTAATTGGTCTGATCCAGCGTTCTTGCGTCAAAAGAAATGGACATAGCGTAAAAGTAAACATAAATGTGCATGATTTCGCCTACGTGGCAGGATGAGGCGAACAATCTTGCCTCAAAGACGAGACCACTTACATAAGAAACGAACGTCATGCCATTCTTGTGTTTTCAAAACAACAGGTTTTATTATGTACCACAGGCTTTCACTGTGGGACCGCCATTGATGAGACAATACGCGTCATGCGCGAGAGAAACGCCGGGATCTTTTTCGGCGAACCGTAATACGTCTCTCATTCGGGAATATTCGCGACGTTTTCTTTTTCATTTTTAGCGAGCAGTAGTAAGAAACGAAGCGAAAAGCAAATGGCAGCCCTTACTCAGTTTTTTTAAATAAAGGTATTCTCATAAATAATGGCTCGTCATCTAAAAAAAAATGAATGACAATGTGCACACTCAAAAAACGTCTTGCACGCCGTTCATTTTTGAAGCGCAGAACGCATTCTATAATATCTAGTGATTGCTCATTGTTATGCAACGAACGATTAGAAGTAACGTTTCCTCCAGAGATTTATCTGAGAATTGCAGAGCAGTGAGAAATGTCCATAATTTCTATTCTACCGGATAGTTAACATATCAGGGAGCGCATATGTCGGTGAGGACGCGCGTAAAGTAGAGTTCGCAGATGGTGGGCCACTTGCATCGCCAGATGTTGTGGCGCTGCTATATGCAATGTTCAAGAGAGCGACCAGCAGCCTTCGGGGTAGTGGTCACGTCCTGGCTTGCTGACGTGGTCCATCAACTTGCGGACCATGTTCATGCGATCGAAGTTCTTTGGGCTATCGACGCACGGGTTCTTGTCCCAAGCATCCTGGTCAGCGTCGAAGATGGCGATGCCGTACGCGACGCCGTTCAGGATCTCTCTCAGGTCGCAGTACTGCGTGTAACAGGATACAAGTCACGTGACTGCTTCTTCGCTCAGACAGCGTTTTGTAGCAAAAGAGTAACCCACCGTATAGTGGAGCAGTAACCCTAAACAGGGCTGCTATGTTCGATCTGCAGTTGTGAAAGTCACTCACTAGATCAGCAGTCAAGCTCACACGCCTGTATTGTGGCCAAATTACGATTGCGGAATAGGCTCACTCTTTGAGACTTTTAAATACATATGCAGAGTGTTTCAGATAACTTGAACCAAGGAGGTAAACAAAATGGTTAAGCGCAGCTGGGTGAATACAAGCACACATGGTCCGCCTTCATGTAGCGCACCTTCAACTATTTTTATATCGTAATCAGCTAAGGTCAATTGCACCAAATTTTAAATATTCGCTTTAGAGCTAAGTGTGTTTCGTTATATTGTAGAGAGAACTCAGAATCGGCCGATCGAATCTTTGGTGGCAACGCAGTAGTAATATTTTCCAGCGTGTAAAGAAAGCCCGCGAAATATACAGGGTGCCCCAGCTAACTCTAGGCAGGGTTTAAAATATGCCGACGCACTCTATGACGACGCGACCAAATGCATGTTGCTGGATGCTGTATGGAGTAAGTCACACTATTTTTGTGCTCTGCTTAATTGCTTGATTAGGCAAGGTAAGTTTACCAACTTTTGAAGCAAGGAAGCTCGGCAAAAAATTCCACTGAGGAAGTTATCGACTAGCTTGCAAAGGTCCGATTAGACAGTTCCTAACTTCCTCTTTATTAAGCAGTAGTGCTTTTCTCCTTACTACAGACGCCCGCGAAACACAAAAATATACCAAGTGATATGCTATGAATGCTTTCCTTGGCCTAATTTTCTGTTGCATTCATTTGGTTGTCTAACAAAGAAATGAACCCCTCGAAAAAGATTTTCCTTATCTCGTTCATTTGTAGCGAGGGCCTCGCCCCGCCACGGTGGTCTAGTGGTTATGGCACTCGACTGCTGACCCGAAGGTCGCGGGATCAAATCCCGGCCGCGGCGGCTGCATTTTCGGTGGAGGCGAAAATGTTTGAGGCCCGTGTACTTAGATTTAGGTGCACGTTAAAGAACCCCAGGTGGTCGAAATTTCCGGAGCCCTCCACTACGGCGTCTCTCACAATCATATGGTGGTTTTGGGACGTTAAACCCCAGATATTATTATTTATTATTATTGTAGCAAGGGCCTCAACCCGGCAGACTTAACGCCTGAAGTTAGCATATGCAGGTTTATTGGTCAGCCGCCGCCTCGTGTAATATGATCACGAGCCACGTGACACCTCCTGGTGAAAAAAAATGGAACGCATCTCCACGAAGTGAATGATGACGAGTGGGCGAAGCCATGTCCTAAGGTCCATAATGTCTACGTTGTAGTCGCCGACTAGTATAAATGGTTTGTGCTTGTAGGTGTTTTATATTGTTTTGTCACAATCATGATTGTTGTTCGTCGATTGTAAACCTTTTTTTTTATTCACATATACACATGTTTCGACTATAGCAACGGTTTTCTAACCACCATGGCAGCGGGCAGTGAGCGTCGACGACAAAGCTAGGTCATAAGGTCCATAATGTCTATATTTAAATCGCCGACTAGTAAAAGGGTTTGTGCTTCTAGGTGTTTTATATTGTTCTGCCACAATTATGATTGATATTAGTCTATTGTTAACCCTTTTTTTATGGAATTTTACATGCTACTGTGCCGTGAGCACGGACACCACACAACGGACAAGCCTAGACCCTAAGGTGATTCGCCCTAAAAAATGTGTTCCACACTCGCCGCCTTGGCTACGAGCTGCACTGGCTAAAACTTCCAGGGATTGCAGATACCGAAATAACCAACGAAGTGGACGGGGAAGCGCCTTCAGTCGTAGCTCAATTGGTAGAGCATCGGACGCTTAATTCGAAGGTTTCGGGTTCGGATCCCAGCGACGAAAAGCGTGATTATGCGTCCACTTTAATTCCTTTAAATTCACGTTATAATTGCTCCGCTACAATTAAAGACAATTAATGTCCCCTATGGTTTCCTTGGCCTATTTGTCTGTTCGCTTCATTTGGCCGATTGTGCTCAGGCATTCTAGCCACTTTAGCAATGAATAACCCCTACATTTTTGCCATGCGAAGTCTAGCTCAGTTGACCTATGCGTGAAAGCGTTGCTTGTTGCTGACCTTCTCTCGAATTGTGACGACATTGTCGTATGTCAGCGCGAGGGAGTAACTTTCGCTGAAAGTGTGCATAAACTGCCTGTCACCCGCAACTTGTCGCAGTCGGTCCTTGAAATGGTCGTCCGCTGAACAAACCTGCGAAGAATTTCATCTCTCTTCAAACATTGGCTATGTACCATGTCGATTTAATGGCACATGCGATACACATATGTTAGAATTACGAAGGGAGCAAAGCGCGGCAGATACAGCTGTTTAGATTCGCAGATTAATTCGCATTGTTCTCTTCAGCTTTAAGCATTAAGGGTAACTGACTGGATTCCAAGAGATGGCAAACGCGTGAGGGGGAGACAGAAAATTAGGTGGGTAGATGAGATTAAGAAGTTTGTAGGTATAACGTGGCAGCAGAAAGCACAGGACCGGGTTGATTGGCGGAACATGAGAGAGCCTTTGCCCTGCAGTGGGCGTAGACAGGCTGATGATGATGATGATGATGACGATTATGATGATGTTCTCTTCAGCCTTGGTGTTCATGCAGATTCTACACCTGGGGTCAGATATGCGCTGGTGATTGAACGCGCTCATTGCTCATTTCTTCCGAGGAACCCCCTGCGCTGCCGCAGAACTGCAGTCGCAAGTCTCTGCCGCACCACCATTTGGCCTTCTCGCGCTCTTATATATGCCGCGTCGGATAGCGTGGTTTCACTGAGCAGTTTGCTTCCCCAGGTAGTCTGACGATTATTTCTTTCTGGAGAATGGGTATTTATCAGTGCCGTTCAGTTGCCGCGAAGACACGGTGCTGTGCATAAACTCGCACAGACCGGGGGGCAATCGGCAAGGTATTTTTTTAACAGGTGGTTGGCACTTTGCGGTCTTGTGTGAACACTGAAGGGCAGCCGCAATATTGAGCAACATTTCGCATTTCGAACCTGATAGTGAAACTTAAACAACAACGTTTTGCATCATATTATCTGTACAGACCTTCCGTGTTCTTAAGAGATTTATATGTAAATTCAACGTGGCGTTTCAAAAATTTATATCTTGTCCTAATTGTAGCAAAATATTCAAAAGTGTGGCCATGTGGATATACAATGACACAATGCCCTATCGTTAAGTGTTTACTTCGTTTACCAAACGTTGACTTAGTGCTGAGACATAAACAACGTTATCCACGTCCTTGCGAGTGCGCCGCTGCGAAGGTTTCCTTCCTAATATAATTACAGAAAACTGCTTAATAATTCTTTGCCGTAAATATGGCCGCGTTATCTACTCTCTTTCTAAATGTTGATTTTGATATAAGTTTCGAAGCCGAGCCGACGGTGCGTTTTATAGTTGATCGTCACTGTCCACTATGCACAAACGGTTCTGATGGCTGACGAATGCCATCCTGCTCTCGTTAGTTAAGGCTACTTTCTTGAGTACAAGATAGAGCTGGTTTGCAGCACTCGTTTTATAGTAATCATTGCTTGCCCGAGATTTCACAGCCAAGCTGCGTGTCACTCAAATTGCGGGACTTATTCCCATCCTTCGACAACGCAGAAATGAATTAAACTGAAGCGAAAACGACTATCTCCATTAAACTAAAGCATGCGATAGTAAATGATTTTGCTAATTTCTTTCAAAGGCTAATTGCAAACTAAAAGGTGCGCAATGCCGACGAAAGTGTTAATTTTGCCTTAGTATCGTTGACGTTTTCACCGCAGAAATTAGCCATGGAATTCAAGGCTTCCTCCGTCCACCAGGAACTCAGACATGCGCGCCTACCAGTATCTGTGTGCTCAATTCCTCTCACTGGTGGCGCCATTTGAACTAACCGTCGACGATGAACAGGCAACGGCGATCAACTTTGTTTCATTGGAATAAAATGTTTGTTGATATCTCGAAAGCAATCTATTTATTGCTTAATGTGTATCAGCTTCATTCCGACACAACTTACTCGGAAGCGAGTGAATGCGAGCCAGTTGCTAAGAATCGTAAGAATCCATGGTTAAAAACAGCGCGAAGAAGATGCGGACAAGAAAGAACACAGGACTGCAGACCTGTGCAGTCCTGTGTTCTTTCTTGTCCGCGTCTTCTTCGCGCTGTTTTTAACAATGGAAACTTACTCGGGTTGCTTTACCTCTTTAACATGACTTCTTTCTATACACTGAGCTGTCAAGAGTTTTTTCTTGCCGCTTTTGTAAGCGATGGGAGTCGCTGCCGACCAGCTAGCGGGTTGTCATTTAATTAGAAAAACTTCAACAAAAGATTACACCATCTCCCACTAAAGGGAACCATGTGGGGATGCGAAGCAGCGCATGGGTCGACTTAAAGTTCCGTTCATCACGGGCACCTTGCCCGATGTTAATGCTTCCTTGCAAGTGGAGCACACCATGAATTCACTGTAGCTGCTGTTGCTGTTACTCGTCCTGAACTCGTGTTGGAGCACGCCACGCAGCTTCGTCGCCACGCCACGCGGGAGCACGTGGGTTCATCGCGCGTCTGCAGAATATCGTTCCCCGACTCCATCGCGTGATTGCTGAGAGAGTGTAAGGGGGAGCGGCCACAGCGTCTTACACAGGCCCGAACGCGCTAGCGCGTGCCAGCGCGTTCTGATTAGGATACAACGCGTTGGTTCATCGCGCGTCTGCAGATTCTCGTTCCCCGACGCCATCACATGATTGCTGAGAGAGTGTAAGGCCGCAGCGTCTTACCCAGCCCCTTACACAGGCCCGAACGCGCTAGCGCGCGCCAGCACACATGGTTCCCAAGCGGACGGTCGCCGATGGAAGGACGGACACAGCCCCGAGCAAAAGCTACTTCGCATCTAAAAACCTGTAGTGGCTTAGCTCGGCTATGCCAGGATATACGTAGCGTGAGCTAAGGTTCAGCTGAATATTCTTAGCTCTCCTGGTTGTCTAGGATTAGCTTGATTATCATGCTTACTGCTGCTTCAATGACACACACATGATTTACGCATTATGTGACACATGTATTTTTATTTTTTGCTCAACGTCGTTTGTCTACTGCCACAAGCAGCGCCGGCGTTGGGGCCATAGAGATGGCAGCGTCTCGTGCCCGGTGAACACCACCTAGACAAGAGAAGGCCTGCGCACTCCCTCCGTGACGTCACAGACCTTGCCCGACGGAGAGGGACGCTATCGCCCATGCCAGTGCCCTGGCGCAGTTTGCGCGTTCATGCAGTGGCAGCAGTGGACGCACTCGGTGAGTCGACGCTGCATACGTGACAGGCATAGGCGTGCGCACGGAGGGGGGCACGGGGGGCGGGCGCCCCCCCTATTCACCTAAGAGGGGGGGGGGCGCAAAGTCAGCCTCACCCATTGACATAATAGGGAGGGGGGCGCAATGTTAGCGCCATACATTGACATAATCGGGAGGGGAGGGGGCGCTGCGACAAACCTTCGCCCCCCACCCCCCTGAAGAGGAACCCTGCCCACGTCTATGGTGACAGGGACGCGATCAGCCCGCCCGCAGCCACGGGCTCATAGCGTTAGAGTGTTCCAGCGTTCGGGTGCGCCAGCTGTGTGACATCACTGCTCCTCGCGCATGCGCAGCACGGCTCTTGTACGGGCACGCGAAACCGCTCCGGCTCGTCCAGTGTAGCTAACGCTACAAAAGAAATTGGACCATCTCCCCGAAGGGAACCCTGATGGGATGCGAAGCAGCAGCGTTGCGCACGGGTGGCGTCACGGGTTGAACGGCGCTAACGCGGTTGCTGCGGTGAGCGCAGGAAGATTCGCTTGAAGCGAAACTCGGTGTAGCGTTTACTGTTGAAAACGTTTGTTTGAAACGCAGACACGGGAGGCGAGCGGGCGTTGGAGCCGGCAGCTGCGGGCGCTCCGGCGGGTGAGGGAGAGAGTGACGTACGAGCGCACCTGCGAGTGAAGCGTGCGAGGGGAGCGTGACGTCAACGCCCAGCTGCGGCTTGACCTACTTGGCACCGCTCCAACACCTGCGCCGAGGGAAGCGCGTTGCCTCGCGTTTGTGCGGACGGAGTGACAGCGTTACACAGGCTAGTCAAAGCGCTGCTTCGCATCTAAAAAATTTTACCATCTCCCACTAAAGGGAACCATGTGGGGATGCGAGGCAGCGCATGGGTCGACTTAAGGTTCTGTTCATCACGGACACCTTGCATGATGCTAATGCACCCTTGCATGTGGAGCACACCATGAATTCACTGTAGTTGTTGCTGTTATTCGTCCTGAAGTCTTGTTGGAGCACACCACGCGGGTTCATCGCGCGTCTGCATAATCTCGTTCCCCGACGCCATCACGTGATTGCTGAGAGAGTGTAAGGGGGAGAGGCAACAGCGTCTTACCCAGCCCCTTACACAGGCCCGAACGCGCTAGCGCGTGCCAGCACTTTCTGACTAGGATACAACGTGTTGGTTCATCGTGCGTCTACAGAATCTCATTCGCCGACGCCATCACATGATTGCTGAGAGAGTGTAAAGGGGTATTCAGACGGGGGAGAAATGCTCGGGGGATAAAGGCGGAGCCTAGTGACGTCAGCTCGCGAGGAGAAGTCTCCACCAAGGAGGTTAAAAAAAAATTGCTGGAGTGGCGATTATTGCGCAATAGTGAAGCCGTGCCCACCAAAAGATGGCGGCTGCGCCCGCCATCTTACTAGGGGCACGATAAACCATCGGCGTTTGGCGAAGGAAAGCGAGCGTTTTCCACGCATGCCAGAGAAGTTTAACATGGCAACTTTTACGGGTCAGATACTGCTGCAAGTGTGTCTTTGTGTTACTAGTTTTCGTTAGTAAGCCTCAAAGTCATGGCAAATTTTATTAGACATCAATCGTCAATACTCCTCTTGACGGGTTACTTTTGTCGGCAACAACTATCTTTTATTTTGTACTTAGCGTAGTATTTACACTAACAGATCAAAGCCGTTTGATCTCCAAGTAGGCACCACCAGAAAAGAGCATGTTTCCGAGCTCTTTGGTGGGCAAAAGCTGGCTTCACTTTCGCTGGCAAGGCGTTTCGAGAGCTTCCACTCCAGATTTTTTTTTAACCTCCTTGGTCTCCACAAATGCCCCCCACTCACACGGACGAGGCGAACGGAGGGGGAGACCAGTGTTACTAGACTACTCTGGTGGCTTGCACCACCCGTTTGACGAGCTGCTGACGACGAGCTGCAGACGACCACGCGGCTGCAGACTGTACACCCGCTGCCGCTCTCTGCCAACACCACCTAGATCTAGGTGGTGTTGTCTCTGCAGGAGCAAGAGCAACAATGTGGCCAAACAAGAGCCCGAAATTCCGCCATATCCCCCACCACCGGGGGATCGTTTGTCCTTTCGGGGAAAAGGTCCCCGTCTCCTCCGAGGAGGCGCGGGGGGTCACGTCACTCGCTAATCCGTGACGTCGCGGTCACGTGATCCGCAATCCCCCCCCGTCTGCCCCGTCTGAATACCCCTTAAGGGGGAGAGGCCACAGAGTCTTACCCATCCCCTTACACAGGCCCGAACACGCTAGCGCGTGCCAGCACACGTGGTTTTGTCTGCGTTACGCCAAGCTAGGACAGCATACGGCATCCCTGGCCCCTGAGGTGCTCTGCACGTATCATCATAAGGCGGTCGAAGAACAAGACGAAGAAGACATCTCCTTGGTGCGATCGCGCGCTCTGCACGTATCATCATCAAGGCGGTCGAAGAACAAGACGAAGAAGACTTCTTCTTGGCGCGAGCGCGCGCTCAATATGTTACAGATGGCTATGGTAGGTTTTAGAAAGCGGACGGTCGCCAATGGAACTACGGACAAAGCCCAGCTTCCTTCGCATGATGGCGCAGATACCTTTGTGGAGTTTTACCTTGTCCGTGAATGTGTAGGCCTCATGCGCTCATTTGATGACGCCACCGCTCTCCGAGTGAGCAGCGCCAATGCGGCCACTACACGCATTTTGTCCCTGTTCCCTTCCCGGCGTGTAGCTCGAAGTTGTGTGCAGTCAACGTCGGTGCGTGAAAATGGCAACGCAAAACCAGCCCCGCTTGCTCTTTTGCGGCTACGGACGAATCGCAAATGTTCAGGAATACTTCAAACGAAGTATTTCGCTTCGGGGTGGTGACTTGTACTCCGCTAATCGCGTTTACTGCGTCAGAGAAGAACTCCACAGTGCCGTCGGTCCGTCTGAAATATTCGGAAAATGCGTCGCACAAATGAAGAGCGTGGAATACGACTTTCGTTTAGAGGAGAGCAATCTTTTTTCTTGGCATATATTAGAATACTTTTTATCGGCAGCATCGCGCGTCGCTTGTCCTATGACCGGCACGCATTAGCAGAAAGCTGGTATAGTTGAAATGACACATTAGCAACGATAAAATGATAGAGACCGCATGAAACGCTCGTTTTTTAGTTTTCTAGCACTGTTAGTACGTCGAACACTTTGCGAAATTATATGTTTGAACATGCGCAACTGTGTTTTTCGTCTAGGTCTTCGGAACAGAAAGCCAATCCTGAGGCCCCTCAGCCCGACAGTCGTGCACAGCCGACAAAGTGGGCACTGCAGAGAACTGTTTTGCGTCGCAATGGTTGGCACAAATCTCAGTTCGGGCTAACAATAATAAAAGGAACAAGGGAACCAACAATATGTTAACATTAGCTGGAGCAGTAGCGTAGCCAGGAATTTTTTTTTTCGGAGGTGGTTAAACCATACTTAATGTGTGTTCGTCCGAGCGTTTGTATGTGTGCGTGTATACATACGCATGCAAATTTTAGAAAAATCGGAGGGGGGGGGGGTAGAGGAGGGTGTTTGAACCTCCCGGGCTACGCCAGTGACTTGGACAGAAAGCGAAAGAAACCGTGCGAAGAGGACGCGTTTGCTTGTCGGGCGCGCCGTACGGCTGCGATCTGACGTTTTCGCCTATCAGCCTCGTTCGACTTCGATGGATAATGATGAAATTGCCCCTTCGACAGCTTCCCGGTCGTGTTCTTCTAGCTTTTATGACATCCGAACTCGCAAGAGCAGACAGAAGTCGACTTGTTTCGCCGCGTACACACGCTTGCGCTGCTAGGGGCCATTGCCAACCTGCTGCGGCCAGGCGCGGCTGTGCGGAGGGAACAGGGGCATTTAGCCAGCAGCCGCAGCAGTGGCGCTGCATGTCCCATTTGAAGCAGCAGCGCATGAGGCCTATTGCCGTATCCGCAATACCGGATCACTGGAGAGTTGTACAGTAACAACACTGGTAGGGAAATTTTTCTTGACGCACCGTGCGTACGCAGAGCACATACAACCGCAATGACTTTTCATATTCTAATTATCTGCTGACGCAAAGCATTCGTTAGCAATATCCTGACGAATAACTTGCAATCTTTTAAAGGGCCCCTCACCAGGTTTGACAATTTTGAGCTGACGAGCGCAGTGCATGCACTGGGCGTTCACGATTACGTCTGCTAAAATTTGGAACGCTACGCGCCGCGTAAATGGGTCAAATCTCAAGCTGAACGCTGCTTGCCCTTCTTCTCACGGCCGCGCGCCCAGAGAATGAGGGGATGACGTACATGGTCGAATGGCCCTGCGTAGATGGCAGTGCTGTGACGTCGCTCCTCTACGTAGACGACTGTGCTCTGACGTCGCCAACAGTAGCACGTGACACTGCGATAATTATTTGACATGACGTGTATTTTGTGTAATTTATTGCTTGAATGGATGAATAAAACTTGTGCGCAATAATAAAACACACAAACGGAATGTGTGCGTTTTCTTTTTTAATTTTTACATGCGAATTGCAGCGAGATTCGAGACTAATCTACCTCCGTTTCGCACGCGTTCGTGTTCTCGCGCTTTGCGCATCGTGCAGATGCCACCCTTTACAACGAAACTAATGGTACATTCGACTGGTCGTTTGAGAGCGCTCTGACTGTGTTTGAAACTGTTGAATTCAACAGCTTTAAACCTTTTCAACGAGAACAAGCAGGTATGCAAGTCATGTTTCTTCTTCCTGATCATGTTTTGACCCGATAATGTGAGTAGCAATGGTTAGTTGCCATTTTACACACTTTTTTCAGCGCCTTCGGAGCGCTGGAAAACGACCAGTCGAATGTACCATAATTTTCTACCGCGTTCCAGCGCTCATTAGGCTCATTTATCCTACCGCGTCTAACCAGATGTTCATGCGGCACACCGCTAGTCTCGCGTCCGTACAAATGTCGCAGCTTGTGCCTCAGGTAATAGGTTGAAAGCCATGTGATCGGCGAGGCGCATTCGGCACAGCTTGCAGAGATGAAGCGCAAACAACGCCGCCACTACACCAGTCGCGTCTCGGGGGCTCGGGCTGGTTCGGGCACGTCATGCGCTCGTGACATTATGTGCGCATGACGTGTTCATGCGTATGCGTTATGCGATCCTCCTGCTCGCGTGCTGGAGAAGGCAGGGAAGGGATTTGGCTTGCGAAGGCTACACGGGGCGAGCGGCAAGGGTTTTCAGCTCGCCTCCTCGCATCATGGTTTCGCGCCGCTACAAACTTCCTGACACACTGGCACACCTCATACTCGAGTGCCCGTGCCGCCCCCAAGATGGCGATAACAAGCCCGCAACGACCGCACGCAACAACTTCCTAGCCGAGACGTGGGAGGCCAAGAACTCCGCACGGGACCTAGACGACCAACGTGGACTCGTCGCCAGGGCCCGGGAGGCGATCGCGGCGAGAGGATTCCTGGACTAAGGGACCCTCCCACCTAGAGTGACCCCAAGCTTAAGAGCTCGGGGACACTGTTTTGGCAAATTAAAAGTTTATTTCATCATCATCTAACGGACCGATTAGAAAAATTCTTGTGGCATAATGCTATTTATTGGGCTCGCAACAACTTCCAATGTCTAATTAAAATTTTTTATGTAACCTGGTGAGGGGCCCTTTAACAATTATTCTTCTATGCGAGAACATATGCAGCCCAGAAACATCTCAGACGTATTATATTGTATAATTGCACAAAGCGTCGCAGGGCACCACCGCTATTCACACTAGTTGCCACTTATAGCTCCGATTTCTTGAAAATTAGTAACAGCAAAAAAATTAGGAGGCTTAAAAAAGGAAGACAAATATATTTAAGTGAAATAAAAAGTTGGTTAGTAAACAATCACAGTGAATAAGTATAGAAACCCGATACAGACGGCAAATCTAGTAGCTTTGACTATTAAGCTTCCAGTATCGTCAAATTAACTGCCTAGGCTAGACCATAGAAAATTCAGTGGCTATGGAAAATAGCTTTCAACAGCTGGTTGGGACGCTCATGAGAAAAACGCTGCATTTGCTATTACAATGTTTCTGGAATCCCCTTCCTAACATCTTAAAGATGGCTCCTAATGATTTCCATTATCGTAACTCAAGCTGAATTTGGCTAGTTTACGAAGTAGTAAGCAGAAGTTTTGTTATTGTATACTCCAGGCACGCCCGGATTATTATACACCTGACATAGCATTAAACGTGAGTGGAATGTAGATAATCAAACAACTGTAGAAATGGCGCAGACAGAAGTAAGAATTCTGCCGTGAACTGACGTTACAAAAAACGCATTGCAGTAAACAGACGGGAGAAACCATACAGAGACCTAGGAAACGTTCGGGATTGAAAAGAAGGACCCCTAAGAAAGCACCTATGATTTAAAAAAAAGATACAGTACGCCAAAATAGCTTATGTTGGGTAAATGTTTGTTCTATTAGATTTGGCATTGATACCGGTGGTGCTATAGTTGTTAGAAGCTCATTTGCATATAAATCAATCTAATTGCATGTAAGTCAAACTTTTCTTCCCCTCTCCCTCCCTCTCTCCCTCTACACCCCCTTTGTTGCAGATATTTCCCCACCCCAGGGCTGGGTAGCAAACAAGATGCTAATATCTGGTTAACCTCCCGGCCTTCCTTTTTTCATCTCTCTCTCTACATCCACGTGATCCTTCCAGTTGCTGACGTGTAAAAGCTACGAGACGCAGAGCAACCCCATTCTTGCATTCTTCAAACTTCGTAACGAAGCGCCACGCAAGGGACACTTCGATAACGACACTACAGCTGCATCATAATTTGTACAAAATAAGCTACACGCATTGGAGTACGCAGCACAGTACAGTGGCTACGAGCAAGTGTCATAGCACTTACACAGCTGAAACGGAAGAAAAAAAAGAACAAAAAAGGTCAGCTGGTCGTAGGCGTTCGCGCGCTTGTTTTTGTCGAGACTGCGTGACCGCCACAATGTGACTGTTCCACTAATAGAGACGCGCAGACCTCGTCGCCGGTCCTCGCTAGAGGACTCTGGGGTAAAGATAAAAGAACGTCCACTGCCCTTTGTTTTATCCAGGTGGCTTAGGGGCAGCACTATATCAGCTTGAGAAGCGGAGTTCAGCCAACGCATTTGTTTCACACGGTGGTGTTGCGATCGCAGTATCTTGTATCTTAAGATACACGATACATTCTTTCGGACATGCTGAAGCAACAGTTTCTTCAGGATAACGTTGTCATCGAGAGTGAATCAGGAGAAGACCATTTCAGGAAAATTTTGGAAGTGCCGTGGTAGTATAAAGGAGATGACATCGCGTTGACAGCTCACAATGCAGCCTACTTTGCAGCAAGCACGCTGGCCACAAAGCACAGGATACTTCACACTGCCGCCAGAGTCTACGATGCGCTTTACTTTCTACATTCACTGTAAAATGGAAGCTTATTTTCCAAGACTTGTGGAAGCGGAATCACGCCTGGTATCACAAGCTGCCAGATTCCCAAGCTCAGTAATCCTGATCAGTGGAGTCACTGCAGCAACGGCGATAATCCTGGTGGTTCTACTCAAGCCCGGCGTGTCTGCAAAAGTCTGCTTTAAGTCACACAAATGGTTGAATGGGCGCTCTTGGCATTCAAGGTGAGGACAAATTCGCAGTTGAAAGCACGACAACGTTCTAGAGGAATTAAGAAACGCTGAGTCACTACTTGAAACAGCCACGACGGTGTGTTCGTCGACTATTTCGCCGAGACATGAAATTGTGCGCGCGGGATATTACAGCTCTCTCAACCGGCTGGACGTGTGACGGCACGCGTACAGCGGCTGCTCCACAACGCGTCGACAAGGAGCCCTCTTCGTAGTGTCCTTCTGCACGGAGTCCAACTAGCCCAACTCACGTCTCTAATCCTTCTTACAACTTGGGAGCTGCAAGAGGCCGGAAGTTACTGCAGCTGCGAGTCGTGCAAGACCAGTCCTTCAAAGGCAAAATACGATTGCCCGAGGAAGGAAGAAGGCAGCTATCAACGTCATCGGTCCTTCGCCTTGCTCCATTGCGCAGGCCTTGCGGAGTAACGACGCGTTCTACAGCTACGACCACGGGTCCTCGTTTTTTACACTGTCTATTGTTGATATCTTTCGAGAAGTCAGACGAGCCATACGGGATCCGCAAAGTGAAGCACCACCAACACGACTCACGATGACGTACTCCGAGGTGCCCAGGCTACCTGCCGTTCACTGTGCGCCATTCGAGATGCCAAGTGCCTACGTGCCGATGACGTTTAGTTTGCCCAGTATCGTATATGCAGCACGCAGTGCACCTCGTACGCTAGACACAAGGCCACGAAAAAGCGATGTGTGGCGAGCCACCGAACGTAGGCCCTGTGCTTCCACTGCGGAGAGGCTGCTGAGCTGTACCGGTTTTTTCTGATACAGTCAGGCTTGACTCAGAGGATTCGCCATGAATGCATCGTGTCCGCAAAACGGCGTGTTACGTAATTATCTCACGTAATTATTGTACGTAATTAGGTAAGGTAATTGCATCAAATTAGACGTTGTTATTTATGACCACGTAATATCTGGGGAGGACCAGAAGAAACGGAGGGAATCGGAAAGAATGTAACGGCAAAAGGAACGAAAAAGTGATGGCACTAACAAGCCTCTGTATAAATTAAAATCGCAAAAGGGCGGATGAGCCAGGTGTCTGGTTTGTTATGAAAACTTACGTAGAAATAGCTGGTAAAGTACTGCCTATCTCCAAGGCTGGTGCAGGGCTGGCCTGGTTCGAAGCCCGGGTAAGGGTATATAAATTTCACACCCAACCAATCATAGTACCAGTGAGGATCATCATTACTGGGTCTGTACCAACGGGCCTTCATAGTGATGGAAATCGCCACACTGGAGCTGGTGAACAAGTGACGCTTTTCGTGCAGGAACTTCACCACGTCCACCTGCATTTAAGGGTTGTGCCGTTAGTCCAAACTTCTGAAAGTATAGCAGTATGAGGGGCGCCACCGCATCCTGCAGGTTGTGCAATAAAGATGTACAAACAGAAAAATTCTCACTTTTGCATCAGAAAAGTTGGGAGCTCTAGGTTACTGTGAACGGTGACATGATGAAAGAGTGCTAAAGACAAACATCAAGGAATGAAGCATCAAAAGGGCACACCATTTTGCTTCTTTCGTGTTCATCTGTAGCTGTGTCTCACCGAGTGACATGTTACTACTGGACGGCATAGTAACATTAGAAAGCTACAGCGAATGCTCCTGTGTATCGTCGACGTCGTGTCAGTTCCATCGTTATCCTGCTGAATTCCTTCCTTTAGGGCTAAGATGCCAGCAAAAATCATCCCCTGCATCAGCAGTTTGCGATTTGCCCCCCTCAAGACGTTGAGAAACCGAGAGATACCGTCAATGTGGCGCACGGGCCTAGCTGATGTGTTTATAAACTTCAGCAAGGAACGACGACATGTAACCGACAGGTATGCAGTTGGAGACTTCAAAAAGTTACAGCAATGAAAGTATTTTCTCCGTTAAACTAATAGTTTAACAAAATTTGGTATAAGTAAGGGTGGTTATCCACACAACGTAACCCTTGCCATCAGGAAAATCGGAAGTAAGCGGAAAGAAGGCAGTAAAGCTTAGAAGTGAGAAAGACGAAGACGGATAAGGATAATACGAATAGGTGTCTCCCGTTTTCCCCCTGACAGGTGAATGCGGAGGTGTTCCAACGTAAGGAACGGGCAAACGGGTGTGCTGCCTCCGTGAGCGGGCTATAAAGGGACTTTCTACCGTCCTTCATCGCTTTTCTGTTTTGTATCGCAATAGCAAGCGTACCGTCTGAAGTGTCCAACCTGGCAGCGGTTTCTCCAAAAAGCGAGTAGAAATTTTTAAAGCAGAATTTTTCTATTTGCATTTGGTCTTCTTCCATTGGTAGGGGGACGCCCACAACACTGGTTGGTGGACGCCATGACGATTGTAGTGCCTGTGAAAGTCGAAAACCGGAACCACGTGCAGTTTTTGCAGGCTTCATTAGGTTTCGTTTATTAATAAAACAAATACCGTAGTGGTCGTACAAAGCACGAAAACTGTCAAATGAATTAATATTACCACAGTCTCTCCAGCTTTGTTTACTCAGCCTGAAAAACCACCGCAGTCGAGCGGAAAACTTGGTTTGTTCCATCAACAATGGTACGCCGGCGTTGTGAAACGAACTGTAGTGGTTCCACTCGTGCCAAACGTGCAAACGAACTTGAGACGTGCTTCACAGAAGTACAGAAGGTCCCTGCTGTTTTTCAGTTATGTTTAGGTGTTCTGTGTTGCATATGCGACATGACAGCTAACACGGACGCCTTTGTGAAGCGTAACCTGAAGGCAAAATCTTCTTCAATGCAGAACCTCGGTGAATACTAGTAGGCAATTTGCGCATGAGGACTCACGGGCATGGTTCGAAAGTTCCCTTAAGTCAGCCGCACTGCTCTTCGCCCAAGACGTCTTTTTCTCTTTTTCTAATGAGCGCCGCCGGACTCTATGCTAGCGTGGCTCGCGTTTCTCCACCGTAGGCAGGCAGGCGAATGCGTCGCCGGCAGCGCCACCGAGCGCTTCTTTGAACGCGTGAGAAAGAAAAGCAATCATTACTCTTTGAAGCAAAGGAAAGCTGCGAAAAGTGCCTAAAATACAATTCTAAGTTGTACATATTTGTTTTCAACAAAATAAGTCTACCTGCGAGGGTTTTTTGCTCCTGCCACTAGACTGAACCACACTGCTGTTTGGTGACACTTGAGGTCATACTTTCACGACTTTCAGAGCCAAATATAAAAATATAATAATTTTTTTATTGGACAAAAGCATGCTCGTTATCGCCGATGTGGAAAACAATCTTCTCATTTTCCCCACAATAAAAAAAAATTTATGAGTGGTAGACAGTCCCTTTAAAGGTCGTGTTTGGATCTCGGTTTAGCAGGGGCGAGAAGTATACATGTGCTAGAGACCAGAGATCAGACTACCTTACTTGCAAGTAAGAACCGGTTCGCGCGTTACGGCAAAGGCATCTCATTATCGGCTCATTACCTCGCTCCAGAGTGAGAGCGATGGAATCCGAGGCAAGAATACCTCGCTGTTGTGGCTTCACGAGCCAAAACCACAATATGACTGTTTATGTATAACGAACTTAAAGGGGCCACGACGCGGTCACTCAAAGATTTGTGGTTTTGAGCGAAAACTAGAGGTAGAGAGTCTATTATGCCTATACAGATTTCAAAAGTGGGCTGTAAAAGAATATTTCAGTGCAAAACAAGCCCTAGAAGTTGCCGGCTGTAAACCTCGCCCACCGCCGGCGACCGCCATTTTAACATGGCGCGTGTGACGTCATGTGCAGCACGGAACAGAGCCGTCGTCTTCTACCAGTTTCAGCCGCTGCAAATCGTTCAATTTCACTGCCAAGCTGTAGAAAGCTAAAATATCTCGATATCACGTGCAGCTGCCCACGGAACAATATCGTTCGCCGCAATGCAGACGTTTGCACAGCTAGCTGCTTGTTACGCCACGGCTCGCGAGTGCACCAGTGTTGCCTGACTCTCGGGCCGCTCGAGTGTTTATAAAAATATTCGATTATAAACTGATTGCTCGACGAAGTGCGCTAAAACTTCGCCAGCTTATTTGAGAATGCACAAGGATTAATCCACATAACACCGACTATGATCGAAAATTGGGTGTCATGGCCCCTTTAACAGTGGCACGACCCGTCCATCAATACAAGGAGTGGGGGGATTTCTTCTAAGTTGTTAAGATAGCGCATTTCTGTAGTGGTGATGGCTATGGGCTCTTTTTTTCTTAGTAGAGAGAGAGAGAGAGGGGGGAAGAGAAGCTGCAGACGGTCGTTACAAAGGGCTGCCCCCTTTGAAAGGTGGAGGTATAGGTTTGGAAGGAGGAAGACTTAATGTTGAAGATAGGCTGGTTTCACGCAGTCGCGAAAAAGTGCCTCTTTTTTGCCGGGAAAGTGAATGTTTAACGTTTTCTCGAAAAGCGAAATGACTCGAAAGGGGCCCTTCGTAGGAAGGAGTCAGTGGTGGTTCGATGAAGTTGCATCGCAAAAAGTCGCGGCAAAATAAGCGTGTCGCGCAGCATCATAATTTATTGACCCTTGAAGGCCCTTAAATGCCCTTGTGGGGTACTATACAATGAAGGAGCATACATATGAAAAAGGAACTTTGAAACAGTCATGAATTAAGTAAAAACCATAACAATGACATTTAGAAGGGTACAGAAGGCAGAACGCAACAACAGTCAAACACCCGAGTAATGCACTGATAAACAATGCACTCACTTAAAAAAAAAAACAGAATAAAAAATGCGATAGAGCAAAAATTAGGGGTGTGCGAATATTCGAAAGTTTCGAATATTCGTCGAATATTACATTCGAAATATTCGTATCCAATTCGAAAATCGTGTATTCGAAAAGTTTCGAATATTCGATAACTTCGAAATTCGAAAAATTAGAATATGCGTTTCGATTATCACGCACAAAATAACTCGTCTTCTACATTTCTGCTGCGTTCGTATAGCTAGAAACGTTGCCGAGAGGAGCGATAAACATCGTAAGCACACGGAGGCACGATATCTGCCTGCGACGAGCACCCCAGTACGTATAATTTATTGCTGGTGCATCTCCGACGTGCAGCGCTGTTGGCGATCATGTAACCGTACATTTTCAATATTATGCGGCCGTAACGTGCCGCACTACCACTCGTTCACTATGCGGGACCACTTCTGAAGAAAGACAGTGACCCACGTGACTGGCGGCGGACTGTAGGCACCTCCAGATACCCCAGTCTGGCAAAGCTTTGTCCCATGTACCTCCCTATACCAGCCACTTCTGTTCCAAGCGAGCGTGACTTTGCAGGGGCAGGGGAAGGGGTTGTCTCGGTTACAAGGGAGCGCCTGCTGCCTGATCATGTGGAGCAACTCATATTTCTTCATGATAACATCTAGTCATTACTGTCATTGCGCCGTGATATTTGCTTGTGTTGTGATGTGCATTGTGCTAGCCTGGACATTGTGTTCTGGAGGAAGCAGTGTATGTTGTGTTGCCGGTCAGGCTGTTAATGTTATTTTTTCAAATAGCTACATGTTAAATAAAATATTGTTACTGTGGAGGCATGTTTTGTTTGATATTCGATATTCGATTCGATATTCGAAGGTGGATATTCGTATTCGATTCGTATTCGAAAAATTTGATATTCGCACACCCCTAGCAAAAATAGGTCAGCCTACTTGAAGCATCAGAAGTAAGAAAGTTCGAAGTATATTTCGAAACTACATAGAGTCTCGCTCGATTACTATCTGGTCAGCTAAACTATTTCGTTACTCAAAAGTTACCGGCAAGAAAGAGTTAACTAGTGAAAGATTTAGCAGAGCCGCGATGACGTTGAGTACTACGGGTGTTTGGGAGACGGCTTGAAGTACAATGTGGTGCTTGACTTTGTCCATTGTCGGAAAACTGAACAAAGGCAGGTCACGGGGGACACGTGGGGATGTTCGACGAAGCTGTTCGACGAAGCTGTTCGAGCCAGGAATATAGCCGCTCTACGTGCTGCGAGGGCAACGGCGAAGTGTCTTGCCGGGTGCCGTAAAACACGCCAGCGATGAGACAATTTCGGCTGCGTTATGAAGGTCATCCTTCATTGTTGTGCGCAGCCCCAGTAGTTAATAGAGACAGCTCTTCCACCCAGTGCTGTCTACCGAGGTGGCGGTCCATGAACCCTTTAGTTATGGATGGCGGGGCTTGGCTATGCCGTTGCTTTCTGGGCGGTATGCCGTGGTATTATGAAGGCGCGTGCGAAGCAGTCGCGTCAGGGCTGAAAAAAAAGCGGTCTTTGGAACTTCCGGCATCGGTCCGCAGTTATGTGAAGGAGGTAGCATAGCGTGACACCCAAGCAGTAATAAATGCTTTCGCCAGGGTTTCAGCAATGATGTCTTCCAAAGGGGTTGCTCCAGGTTAGCTTGAGTAGCAGTGGACACACGTGAGGAGGTACTTGAAACCTTAGTAGGGAGGAAGAGGTCCAACAAAGTTGAATGCACGCAGTCGAAACTACTCTGGAGGGGTCGGAACTGCTAGACTGCTGTTCTGGGTAACATTAATGATGCAATAGGCTTGACAGGTTCGTGCCCAGCTCAGAACATCTTTGTTAATATCTGGCCAAAGGAAGCGGTCCACGAAAAGCCTCTCTGTCGCTCTGATTCCTGGGTGTCTTAGCTCAAGCCACGTATAGAATATCGGCCGCCGAAACTAATGGGGCACGAGAGTGTGGATAGTTGGGCTTGTCGGTTGGGATAGGTACGCTTGTAAAAGTGCTGACATGGGGTGCGAACGGGCTAGGACCTACCTGCGATGTGTCGAACGTGACCAGTTTTACTGTGTAGGGAAGTGGCACTTCGGCAAACTGTGGCGGCGAGCCATTTTCCAGCAATTGGCGTATCTACGGGTCGTTTTCCTGGGCGCAAGCTAGGGCTTGGAAATCCAAAAGACCAGTAGGCATATCGCTAATCCGTGACAGTGCACCAGCTGTCGGAATTTAGGTCACGGAGGTATGGAGGATGTTCGTGGAAACGACAGAAATAAAGCAAGCATGCCCAAGCTCACGTTCTGAGTGCGAAGAAGTGGTGTTCTTGAAGACGAAGTTTAACGGCTTATGTTCGGTCAAAATGCAAAATGTAAATGTTGCAAAAATCTAAATGTTGCAGCCTTACATAAAGAAGAGGATGTGCGTAATAGACGACCATGATCTCTCTCTCGAAGACACTGTAGCGAGCCTCTGTAGATTTACGGTGCCCTGAAATGAATGCCAGCGGTCTCCAATCCGTGCCATCATGCTGCTGCATTACAGTCCTAAGTGCCGCGGTCGACAATAAGGCGAGTTGGCGGGTTAGGCAGTGAACAAATCAGTAGAGATGCTGCCGCGAGCTGCGTTTTAGCTTCCTGGAAAAAGTTCTCATGCTCCAAGAAATGCAGGCGGTTTGCTCTAGTCGTGATGAGACAGGTCGGTAAGCGGACGAAGAACTTGCGTACGTGGTGGCATGAGACGCCATTGAGAATATACGAGCACCAAAAGCTTTCACAACTTTCTGAGAGCTGTGAGAGGGTAAGCCTTAGATTGCTCGCTCCTGTGATTTCAATGGCGTTAGGCCTTGGGGTGAAAATCGATGGCCGAGAAAATACGGCACTTGAACTTTGAAAATCATTACTGGCGCTTTGTGACGAGGCCCCTGTGAGTTGCTCAAAGAGATGGCGAAGGTGCTCATTGTGCTCTTTGTCTATGCTCTTCTTTCCAAGGGGATCTCGTGAGGCTAGACGAAAATGCACAAGACTCTGCTATATGAGCCCTTGAAATTTTCACGTTGCATTCTCCAAGCTGCAGAAGGCATGCGGACAATCTCGGTGACAAATGGTGTAGTAATTTCTGTCTTAGGAATGTCAGTGGTTCGACAGGAATTTTGTGGTAGGATGTTATAAAATTGATCTTGCTGCCTATATTGGTTCCTTCGAGACGAGCATGGAAGTCATGTATGTGGGGAGGGGGACATTGGTCCTAAGTAGTGATGGCATTCAAAGCTCGGTAATGACTTCAAGGCCTTGATTCGCATTGGCGGTCATAAGTGCGCATGAGCAGTTGCAAGCAATTTCTATGCGTAAACGTTAGTTTTTACAACATAAATTTCAGCTGATAGTAAGCGCTCGTTCTGTGTTTTTTCCCTTTGTTTTGTCCACGATGTGGGGTTGCACACGCAACCCACTGTCTTCAACGCGGCGGCACCTCGGCTTCGCGCTACGTTTGTACGCTCAGTGGCGAGGGGGGTTGCATGGGAGAGGGCACTGTGCCGCTCCCGCAGCCTTCTCGCCCTGTTCCCTGGCCGAAGTCGAGATGCCCCGTTTTCCCTCCTTGCCCTTTTCTGGAGAGACTCCTCTCCAGACCCCGAGGAACGCGCGCCGCTTCCTTGGGGGCCCCCGTGTCTTCGGTTTTGGGCGGTGTGATTGACCACATCGGACCCAAGCTGTGAGCACCACCGCCGCCATCAACCCCTGCAGCGCTCCGGCCATGGAGTGCGAACCACCGGCCCGGACCGGAGTGCAAAAGCAGCCACGCGAGGTGAGATGAGCCTTTATCATTCCCTCAACGTGTGCTTGCTAGTTTGTTATTGTTTCCCCCAGTAGTGCGGAACACTCCGCCTCTGAGGTGTTAACTTGATGTGCTTGCTACTTATTGTTGCAATTGGCATCTGGGGTGAATAAACACCTTCAGTTGAAAGACTTGTCTCTGTCCCCACTGGCCTGAAACCCGCCGCGGTCGCAACTCAACGCGAACCGCGGGATAGGGGGGTCACAGCTCTGACTGTTAGGGCTGCCGCGTAGCACCTAGTAGCGAGTAACTACACTCCTCTAGTGCGCGGTGTGATCCAATTAAACGAGGGACAGGTTCGCACGCGCGGCTTGTTGTGTTCATGCTTTTGTGGCAAAAAGTAGAACCCCTATATTTGGCGCCCAACGTGCGGCCAGTGGTACGACAGAGCGAGTCAGTTTGTGTGAGTGACTGCCACTGCACGAACAACCATGGCAGCAGACAGGGCTGACTTACAGCCGTTGCTATTGCTGTCACGGATGCTGCCAATAAGCAACAGTTCGAAGGTGCGGTAACGGCTACTGCACCCTTCGATTCCTGCGGCGAACTTTAGCCAAAGGAAGTAGAAGTAGCACAGAGCAGGGGTATGAGCGGCTGGCTGGCGATGGGCACCCCTCCTGCAGCTATACGACTTACTGTTCGCCGCCGAGGGAGAACAAACAGCGTGTAGCGGACGCACTTATGCGTACGCTCGTTGTCTGTGAGAAGAGTAACATTTCTACTCAACTCACCTTGTCCGACGCCGAGCCTGAGAGCGACGTAACTGCTGCGACGCTCAATGTTATCAGGAGGGGTAACATTACTACTCATTCTGATAATTTGAAACTCAGCCTGAGAGCATATAGTAACTGCTACAATGCTCGACGGCGACGGTCCGAAACGAAGGGCGGACGACCCACCTTCGCAGGACGAGAACGCTAACCACTAGGACTGCGTCAGTTTAGTGGAAAGCTTGCTTAGCCGAAGGGAGTTGTCAGAGGCACAGCGGCAGGATCTCTTTTGTAAATACTTTTGTAAGTCTTTGATGGGCTCCGGGAGCCCGGCGGCGCGGCCGCGGCGCACATTGACGCAGCTGGTATTGCTGTTAGTGCGCGGCGCTCTGAAGCAGGTAGTAACGCTGTGAGCGCGTTTCCTCCTACCTTCGACTCCTGCCCGCTGAGAACTGACCACTCCTTGCTAAGATAAATCCACACGGAGAAGGATACACATGAGTCCTTCAAAGCGGTGATTTCCCGCACGTTGGCACGCATACTTGTGCATAAGCTCATTGAGATGTTCACGTGATTCGAATATCCAAAGCAGTTTTTAACGGACAATTCGTCCTGATTCTCTGTCGAAATCGTCGTGCACTCCTGCGCAGCCTTCGGCATTAAGCGCAGGAGAACGACTACGTAATGTGCCTAGGCAAATCTCATTGAACGTGGGAACCGCAACATCAAGCCCATGCTCGTTGAAATTGCGGGGACGCACAATTGCCCTCAGGGCTACTGTGAACACGCTCGACTGGCTTTACCCCCGCCACCCTCAATCTTTGAAGGGAGCTGCCAAGTACCGTAGAACATACTCTACAGGAATGCAGCATGGCACTGGTTGCTTCGTCAGCACGCGCTGATTATGCAGCTGGGCTGCGTGCGAAGGTGACGAAGGCTTTGGGCAAAGCACGACGGAACCTGAGCACTGCTCGTGGGGAGCAGAAAGCGCAGTATGACCGCTCTCATCGGGACGTTCAGTACAAAGTGGGCGACCTGGTGTTGAAGCGCAATCATGTCCTAAGCGATGCCAGTAAGAAATTCTCAGCTTCTCTGGCAGCGCAGTGGATAGGGCCGTACCGGGTAGGAGAGAATGTCTCTTCTCTCGTGTGCAAGCTGACGGACTTAACGCTAAGACCGATCGGCTGACCGGTGCATCCCGAGGGAAACGCTCCCCCGCGCCCGCGGGCAGTGGCATTCGAAGGCACGGCTCGACGTGCGAGCTCAGTGCGACGCTACAACTTACGATCTCGGCAGAACTATAACTCTGTCCGGTTCGTAGGGGCTTTATTGTGCGCGGTATCGGATGGGACGCTCCTCTGATATCTAGCATGCAGCCTTCGAGAGCGAGCACGCGCTTGCTTTTTCGGAGAGTAAGAGAGGGGCTAACTTATTCTTCGAGTCGCAGATCACCCATCGGCAGCATTTTAACAACAGCCAAGCCGAAACGACCATTTTCGCCAGCAGATGCCCATAGCCTGGCACTTCATCAAGCTGTCAACGCAAGCGTCCTACAGCTGTAGCCAGAGTCAAGGCGAAATAAAAAAAAACAGCAAAACAGCTTCCGGTCCCGAATGGCCTCAGTGAAGAATTCGCGGAACCACTGCACAGCCCGGCGAAGAGTTGTAGACCCGGCGATCGAACTACGGAGTGCACCCGCGGTACGAGCGTGGTATCCCGCTGCGCAGAACGGGGGTTGCAGCCGGCCAGCCGCAAGCGTCGGGGGACTTTCGTGTTTCACACGCGAGCGACTGAGCGGCGGGGCCCGCGGCGATTGAGCGGCGACAGGACGCTCGCACGCGGCTTCGTTTCACATGCACCGCTTTTGCGCGGCGCGCGCCTCTGCGATGCGCAGTGATGGTTGTGGAAAGCGCCCGTTACCCGCGGGTTTCCTTTCTCCGAGTTCGCTTCTTTTGGTGCACTTGGGTTGCGAGTTTCACCAGCCTTCTACTTCGGTGCTCGATTTTCACGCGCCTAAACCTTGAATGACGAAAATGTGCATTGTATCAGAGTGCAATTAAACAACTTCAGTAGTCACGTTTATTTCTGTTACAGCTTTCTTTTTTTACCACGCAAGTCTTCTCGCACGCTCATACACTTGGCCATGGAAAAGCAAAAAAAAAGAATTGGTTTTTGTGGTTTTAAGCTTTCAGAGTGCTTTCGGTGGCTTTTGCTCTCGAATGCCGCAAGGCGTTGGTGCGCCGTCTGGGCCGGCAACCATTGCAAACCCACAATGTCGTCGTCTGGGGGGCTCGCATTTGTCGTCTTCGGGGTACGTGACCATTGAAAAAAAGAAAAAGAAAACAGTAAACTATTCGAACGTGCTGGGTCAGAGTAGCAAAAAAAAAAAAAGACTGAAACATGCGACCAACAAGTGCGCAGTGCCGTAGGGTCCCCCTGTACGGACCTGTGTTGGTGCCACGATTCTATAAAGACACAAAAGAACAAAATGACACGTGCAAACGATTTCTCTGCTTTGATGGAAGCGCAGTAGAGAACAACAAAACGAAAAGAAGGCGTTTCTACACTGCCAGCTCGTTACAGCGAATGTCGTCTGCTAGGAAACCGAGTTCCTCCTGGCGCACGCGCCCGCTCCTCGACTCCGCCCCTGCAATCACGTGCTCCCCACGTCACTGCTCTCCCATTGGGTGACCTTGGGCAGCCGCTCTGCCGCTAGCGGATTTTTCCAACTCCGGCGATCTCGATCGCGCGTCCACTGGTCGCTCTAAAAAACCTGTTTTTGGGCTTCCGCGACGGCAGCCGCTCCGCTCTTGGAGCAAAATCGCTGCATGTGAAACAGGAGAGGACGAGGCCGCAGGAGCGGGGCCGACCCCTGCTGAGCAACAAGTGGCGAGCCGTTGAGGATGGGTCGGCGCCTTCTTTGCTGCTTTGCGTGCCGATAGTCCCATAACAGCGGAGGCGCGCGACACGGAGAAATCTTCAAGAAGAAAAGAAAGAACCATTTCCACCACAAGCGAACATCTAACATCGGGACGGCCACCAGAATCGAGCCCAAAGCCGGGTGCCCCCCCTTTCAAAAGCACGGGCCCGCGAAGTCCGAGCCAGCGATCGACGCCAGAGGCAAGCAAAAGCGTGCACGGTCCGAGCTGCCTGGTTTCCTGCCGCGCCCCCATCAGCTGTCATGTCTCCCCAGTGCCATCACTCAGCGATAACGGTGCTGTGAGCTGCGTCTCCGTGCGGCTCCCTCATCGACACGGACGTCGCCGTGTTTCTGGCGGAGTCGCTAGCCCCCCTCTTAGAAAGCCCCTGGTGATGGCGGTCCTCTTTTTTGGCTGAAGGGTTCAATTAAGGAGGGGGGGATGTGGGGTTGCACACGCAACCCACTGTCTTCAACGCGGCGGCACCTCGGCTTCGCGCTACGTTTGTACGCGCAGTGGCGAGGGGGGTTGCGTGGGAGAGGGCACTGTGCCGCTCCCGCAGCCTTCTCGCCCTGTTCCCTGGCCGAAGTCGAGATGCCCCGTTTTCCCTCCTTGCCCTTTTCTGGAGAGACTCCTCTCCAGACCCCGAGGAACGCGCGCCGCTTCCTTGGGGGCCCCAGTGTCTTCGGTCTTGGGAGATGTGACTGACCACATTGGACCCAAGCCGTGAGCACCACCGCCGCCATCAACCCCTGCAGCGCTCCGGCCATGGAGTGCGAACCACCGCCCCGGACCGGAGTGCAAAAGCAGCCACGCGAGGTGAGATGAGCCTTTATCATTCCTTCGACGTGTGCTTGCTATTTTGTTATTGTTTCCCCCAGTAGTGCGGAACACTCCGCCTCTGAGGTGTTAACTTGATGTGCTTGCTACTTATTGTTGCAATTGGCATCTGGGGTGAATAAACACCTTCAGTTGAAAGACTTGTCTCTGTCCCCACTGGCCTGAAACCCGCCGCGGTCGCAACTCAACGCGAACCGCGGGATAGGGGTCACAGCTCTGACTGTTAGGGCTGCCGCGTAGCACCTAGTAGCGAGTAACTACACTCCTCTAGTGCGCGGTGTGATCCAATTAAACGAGGGACAGGTTCGCACGCGCGGCTTGTTGTGTTCATGCTTTTGTGGCAAAAAGCAGAACCCCTATAACGTTTAAAATTCCGTGCTGTTCTTGACAAGGTGACTGATCACAAACTCGCTCATTTCAGTCTGCATGCACAACCTCGAGCATTCCAGACTCTCTCGATGAGGTGCAAGCAGAGGCGGGATCGAGAGCGCAGGCGCACAGGCACGTGGGCAGCTTGGAATTTCACCCCTTTTTGGCAATACACGGGCGTGTTTGTTCCACGTCTGCGGAAGCAGTCATTTCGCAACAGTATGCAGTGCTCTACAACTATGGGGATGTCTAATGGGGAATAGAGAAGCGAGAATACTTGCGCGCATAACCACCGAAAGTAACGGCGGCTTGCATATTGTTTGCGGGGAAGACCCTCAAGCACACCGATGATTTCGCAGGCTTATCGAGTGTGCGTTACAGCTATGGTCTTGCATGCATTTATGACAGCTAATAATAATAATAATATCTTGGGTTTAACGTCCCAAAACCACGATATGATTATGAGAGACGCCGTCGTGAAGGGCTCCAAAAATTTTGGACCACCTGATGTTCTTTAACGCGCATCTAAATAAAGTACACGGGCCTCAAGCATTTTCGCCTCCGTCCATTTATGACAGCTGAATCAAAAAGACCGGTGATGCGCGTTGCAATAAGAGAACAACTCACCATTGACAGCTGGTAGATTGAGTACGGTTCTCTGTAGACGGTCGGACCCGTAATACGGCAGTCTTCGCGGTCATCGTCCCTCATGTCCAGGTGCGTGCGTGCAATGAGCAAGTCCACGGGGAATTGTCTGCGAATACAATGCCCTCTCGCAATTAACTCCGCCATATTATTATCAGAACACGGCACAGTTACGCGCGCGCAGTTTAATTTACAGGCTCGGTCCCCGCCGGCAGCAAGTTGTCTTTTCGTCCACTTTGCTTTCTTCACATCTCTATCACAATTACTACAACACACTTAAACAGTACAATTAATGTCCCCTATACTTTCCTCGGCTTCGTTACATCCTGGTTTTCACGAACGGGGTACCATCACATGTAATATGTATGTGTCGAGGCTTTTAAAAGACGATGCCATAGCCTGAGCTTTCCGCGAAAAGTTTCAAGAAGGTACTTTTCGGTGATGGCGTCGCCGTCGTGGCGGTTCTTGCTACGGACCGGTGCGACCGCGTGCCATGTGGAATCCACAGAAAGCATGCGAGATATACGCCGTTTTCGCAAGGGGGGTAAGAGTAGAGAAAGTGGGTGCTCCCAGGGAGCTAAATGGAGCAGACGAGCGAGGCAGAAGCGGCAGCGGTGGAGGGGGGCGGGATGTGTCTCTCCCTCACTTAGCCGGGCTGGCGAGGGCAAAGTCACGAAGGACAGTGCCCATCGCTCTGCACAGATTGTAAAACTCACGCCCTGGCTGGCGTGTGAGTGCTTCTGCATACGAACAAACCGACGCATAACAAAATAGGTTGCACCAACGGCAGCACCGCTTGTCAACGCTGGAATTTCTCTTCTTGCGTGATTTAAGGACTTTCCGGCAGTAATACCTGTGTAATTCTAGTTCTATGAAATTGAGCCTCACTACGGCTGAGTTTGTTAAACCGGTTCGACTTAGTACGCATTGTCTTCGAGGTCTTATGTTGCTACACAGTTTGTAAGATAGCACAAAAATTGACAGCCTTATTGGTAATTTTATTTATTATGCGTCACTTGGACTCAACCTAATTCGAATACTACACAGCCGCTCCTAGTTTATTTGGACTAGCATATTCAGTGCATGTAGCCGTTTACACTTGAACTCAAGCGCAGAAAACTTCTACTAAGCCAGCTCCGCTGAAACCAATATTCGCGGGTTCTTCTTATTATGAGCGACTGACCGAATCGAGTAACCATGAAGTTTGTCGGTGCTTGCGGTGAAGCGATGTTGCAATACAAATGTGCTCACACTTAGCTAGCTATAACTTATTCATAAGGTGGACTATAACAACTTCTTAGTAATTGTGTGTTCGAGCAGTCGTGACGCCGTGCCACTTTATCATGTCATTGTAGATATCAGACTTACGCGAACAGCCCTTCAAGACCAGCATATGTACTGCCCGTCCTTGGAAGTTGAAAACTGACCCCAACGACGATGTAGGCGGTGGGCTTCTGTGCGACTTGCTCGTCCTCCAAACTCAGCTTCTGCTGATATCTCAACGCCTGCATTCCGATAAACAGAGGGTAACTCATAAGATACAGCATAAGCGAGGTAAAATTTTCTTTGACTTCTAAGAAACGCATCTTTGTTTTTGAGCGTATTAGTGTCAGTGAGAGAGAGCGTTTGCATCGTATTTGTTTGCATTTTTAGAGAAACTGTACCATAACTCTATGAGAGAGTTTCATCATGTTCCGGTAATTCTCCTACACATAATCACACTTCTCATACCTTGTGACGTTACTGTCAAAAAAAAAGGGTAAATATAAAATTTACCGTGTGCTACGCAGTAGCACTGAGGCTGTTTCACGCTACCTCCTCCTCTGTTATGTTGTTACTTCATTTAGTGAAAATATCTTTCCTGACGACTCTCATTCGACACTATTTCATTCAAATGTCCATATATGCTTAACAGGGCACGGTGAAAGCATTGCGATGGCTTAAAATTATTGCTACTGCGTATTTTAAAAGAGCATTCACATAAAAAGCGTCAAGGAATTCGACGGCTCTCAGAGAAAGCAATTAGCGTTGAGCCAGCGGTTAGCCAAAGCGATTGATAGCAGCACACCGACAATTTAGAGAGGGAAAAGGAACTAGGCACAGTGTAAAAATATATCCAGGAATCCAGTTTAATGCGTAGAGCAACAAATATTTACAACAATAAAGAAATCACAGGTTTGGCAAGTCAGTGAGACGCTCGGAAAGTGTCACACGGTGCTAAAAGACAAAAAGGAGCAAAATATTCAGAAAATTTGTTTTGGATGAAGTATAGGAAGAACCTTAAGTGAATACTGAATATGAGCTACAACCAACACTACTATAGTGTAAGGAGTTAGATGGGCTCTGCGGCAATTACCTGTAGGTAAAACAACTTGTCCAGACAGCATACACACTGAAATTAAGGAAACTTGTCAAGAACAAACAAACCTCATCACGAAATTACATCAACACATTTGGAAGACAGCCTATAGTTAGGAACGGGACTAAGAATGTTTTCGGGGTAATGTTTTATAGTTCAGGCAAGAAGCGCACGTGGTGGCGGCAGTACGATCGGCGTGGCTTTCGTTTCCGCAACAATAACTATCGTAAGATTGGCGCACCTAAGTAGGTATAATAATTGCTCCCTTCTTCCGGTGCAAATAATCCTTAAGCAAATGCAGAAGTCTGAGGTAGCTTAACCCAGAGGATACTTAACACGACTTGCCGCACATCCTCAACGCTGCTAAAGCTAACTAGTAATCAGTTGAATGCAACTTCATTTGGTTAGACGCATTCTGCTGTGTAAGCGAAACAAAGGCGTGTAGCTTGCTTGTCTCTAGCTTTTTTTTTTGGCATTGTGCCGTGCTCTTTGTGACTAAGTGGATTTCTCCACCCAATCCTGTGCCCTGATTTATCACACTCACAGAAAACACACTATAACACTGCATACATTTCTACACCTTCTTGACGCATTCAGTGGCATGTGTGTTCGAAAACGTGCTGCGCTATGTATTGGTAAAAAGAAAAAAAAAAAGAAATGCCGGCTTCCGTGTTCACGTGACGCAGCGAAAGAATTGCGCAAGAAAACATATCACCCGAGGAGACGCATAATTTCATTTGTGTTAGTAAATTTTTTTTCCACAATTGCAAAATAACTACTTTCGTCAAAAGATGCTTCGTAAACCACAAAACACGCAAGAAGGAAATCCAGATTGCGCCACTAAGTTCCTGCTACAACTCGTAATTATACATATGCATTTTAAGGCATCTGCTGGGCGCACATCTTTGTTTATCGGTAAAAGTACAACTGTTTGCTTTGTGAGGCGGTGACCTAACATGACAAGTTTTGGGAAATTTTCTTCACCAATAGAGCCAATACACAAATAAGTTGAAAACGTGGACTTCATACCGACGTTCCAATGCTGGCGCTTCGGAAAGAAATCGGGAAGTGGAACTTTGACGATCACTTTTTCTTTCACTAATGAACCCACAATCGCAAGGTGAAAGACGTTAGAGTTTCTGCCAGTATGAGTGGATTTAGTGTCACATGAGTGTGCCTTTAGTAAGGGCAGCAGCCTGCTGTCCCATCACCTGTAGCAGACGGAGAATGTCTTCCACGTTGGAGGCCCTTGCGTCTACGTCGAGGACGCCGTAGTGACGCACTTTCTGCATTTTCCAAAGCTCCAGCATATACGCGTCTCCTTCGTCCGTGTTTATTACTCGCAGGGCTTCAGAGGCACCACTGAAAAAAAAAAAAGAAAAGTCATACGCTCTATAGAGCTGGGGTCTCAAACACAAGGTCCACAGACCTTTTGCTAGCGGCCTGCGGCTTCACACGGAATGAAGTTTTGTAACTTCTCTAAATAGTACTCGTATTATTTTCTCGCCTATTGCGATTAACAGCATTTTGTTCAGGTAAGCTACAGAGACGGGACTGGCCTGAAGCATTTTTTTTTTCATGAAGCACTCCATGCGGTCATTACGAGTTAAAACATAACTGTGGAACTAAACCCCGATATTTCAGAATTGGCTTCCAGACTATAGTAATTGTTGAAATGAGTATCGATATGTTTTTCGAAATCTGACGTCAAATGCCCTTCATAAATGACCCATATATGGGGTATGGTAACGGCATTCTTTGAAATGGCAACGGTGGGGACATTTTGTTCAAGCTCTTTCCACCTCTCCCGCCTCCCCTCCCCTCACTCCCACCAGTTCCACTGTCCCGGCCCTTGTGGGACCAAATTTCCCGACTACGGCCCGCTAGATGACGTGAGTTTGAGACCCCTACTATAGAGATTCAATACGGTCACCATAGGCGATGCCGGTTTCGAAACAAATGAGAGATACGATACCACTGCGCCCATATTTCTAAATGGCGATGCTGACGACATTTACAGACGCGCGCTCCCTATCAAGGTAACCAGATATTTATGGAAAGGCAGGCCAGAGCCACTATGAAAATATTATGGCATTTATGCTTAGAATGTAACAAAAGTCAAAATACAAGGATGTGCAACAGATCTGTCCGATAATTGAAATATTCTATTGTACTCATTATCATTTATTGAGAGGAAATGTCGGGACCTACGGCAGCCCCGACTGGGTAGAATCAACGTTCGGTCAATTTACCCATAAGATTAGACTATATCTGTGATGCTCGCCAAAGTTACAGAGCAAGTTATAGCCGTAGTTAATGTGATACATTAAGGTTCTCACACAAGAGAAATGGGCAATTACAGTAAACTTCCAGTCTTACGAACGTCCGTTTAATAAATATTTCAGAATAAGGAACTTTTCAAAAATCCCTGGCGGTTTTTTATGCACCGTATGCAAATATTTTTCATGTAAACAAATTTCTGCATAGCGAATATTTAAGCTGAACGAAGTTGATCACTGGACCCGAACTCATTTCTGGAATAACGTCAACGAATTTTTGCGCTGTGCAAAGCTGGCACAGGCAGATTGAAATCGTGTAACTCCAGCCTTAGAAAGTTGCGAGACTTTCGTGTCTCAGCAACAAGTGGTGCCAGAAGAATTGTAAAAAGAAAAAAAATGATCTGGTCCCTCTGGGCAGCCTTGCTACGTCTCGCGCTTATAAAGCACCAATACTAAGGAAAATTGCAGATTTTTTTCTTACAAAGTGAGATAGGCAGCAACCGAATTGTTGCACACTTCGTATATACTGATGTACGCACATAACTCCCTGAATTGCATTTCTCTCTTTTGACACGATGTCCTTGAATTGAAGGCTAAGATCAATGAGCTGAGTCTCTCGACCGAGGTCCTAACCAGCTGCCGTTGCGCTTCATTTCCGGCCAGTACCATGAGGCCGTCCCCAAAAACAAGGTAAGAAAACGATCAAATTATTGGGGTGCTGAATAGAAATTCATCGTGCATCCGTTGCCCAACTAAGAAGAGTCTACGTCATAAAATGTGGTAGAGGGTATGCGTCTTCGTTCGTGACTGTTCAGGCGAATCCATGTGTTGCGTGCGAGAGCGAGTACTGGTTCGCTTTTTACTTTGCGTATTGCAGTATGAAAATGAACGCACAGTGAAAAGAATGAGTTAACTTGCAGACTTCTTCCGCCCACTGATGGAGCCCGAAGTAATTAGTTCAGTCGAATGCCTTGCAAAGTGAAATGTTTACTACAGCTTTCCCGGTGAATCGTTTGGTTTGGGCTACTGACTGGTTGAACGAATGCTCCCGCACTGAGCCACCTATCATTTATGTAAAGAGCGCGCCGACCCGATGCTCTTCGAGATAAGTAGCTGGGATGCGGGTACAACATTCACTTGTGGCGGGAGTTTTCACATAATCTAATAAAAACCACAATAACAAAATGAAACGGTTCCTCATGCCGTAAGATGACTCGAAGGCGAAGGCCGTATCTTCGTGTTTTAAGCAGGTGGTTAGGCCATTCGGTGTGCTCAGAAAAACCCCGCCGAGTGATGACGGCACCATGCATCGACTAGCAACGCGTAAGAGGAAGGAAAGGAGGAGGAGGAGGAGGAAAGGAGAAGTGGAGAGGAGGAGGAGCAATAAATGAAACTAAATAAAACATCTTGGCGAGGCGGGATTTGAAACCGGGTACCCGCGGTCCGAAGGCGAGCATCGGGACCATTCGGCTATGCGGGCACGCTAGCAGAACAAGTATTTATGGGAACCATATGATTGCGTTCTCATGGGCAAGAGAACGAGAAAAAGATCGAAAGAAAGAGGGTAAGAAAGAGAAACAGAGTGAGAGATAAATAAACACAAAGAAAGAGATAAAGAAAGAAAGAGAGAAATAGAGAGAGAGGGATAAAAATAACAGAAAGAGATAGAAATAAATACAGAGAGAGAGAGAGCCTCAACTTCGCCTTTCTAAGCCCAACTTGTCTTTCTCAGGCTTAACTTCCCCTCTTTATGCTCATGTTGTTATAACCATAGAGTTTCCTAAAATTAAATAGAGGGGACTCTGGCGCTGCGATCGTTCAGCCACCATGGGAATGATGGGTAGTACATGGATTTGCCTAGTCTTCATATTTGAGGGCTTCGAATGCACTTGTGGCTTTGTTTATTACTGTGTTTTGGTTTTCTTTCGGATAAGAGAATCGATCGTTGCGAACTTCCTGACCAGATTTGAATTGGTGAGCCTAAAAAAGTTAAAGTGCTGACTTTTTGCTGAACTTCGTTTTGCGACAAAGCGGATGCAGGCGACGCGGAGCCAAACGGAGCCGAAAGAACGAAGTTTAGACAAATCCGTGTGCTACCCATCATTCCCATGCTGGCTGAAGCGCCATGCGTTGCAGCTCCCATAGACACTAGCGCCAGAGTTCCCTCTAGTAAGTATTGTAGGAAACGCTATGGTTATAACTAGGCTTAGGTGGCTATCTCCACGCTAGGCTTAGCTGGTACGCTATAGGAAGGCCGCCCAGCTCTGCTGTTCCTTCATGCTTGGCACCCCCAATGTAAAGCTGCCCTCATTTGTTTTCTTGTTTTTCTTCTCTGTCGATTGTACTGATTGGCTGAGATTCAGTAATTTGACAATTACTGAATACAAACGGGGTCGATATTTGGGTGTGTGTGTGTTCGATATGCCAAAGTGGTCGCGCGTCTTACCGGATAGGCATGCAATTGCGTGTTGAAAAATGTGCAGGCAATGAGCAGTTTCACAGAGCTGAACTGACTGCTTCAGCAGACGCATGCTTCCTATAAATTTCAACATGTCCATTGGATGACCTTTCGTTACGACAGCTAGTTCGGGTGAAAAAGACAGCCAAGGTTATCAAAACCCTCGTGGTGTCATTTGAAAAGGATAGCGTAACGACACAAGCTGAAAACACAACCGGTGAGGCGATGCATTACAACTGATCATATGCACTGTCATCAATATAGAGCATTTTTCATGGTGTTTTCAGGGCGACGCTATACAAAAAATATTGCTGATCCCTCCGTCATAGGAATCGGTATAACACGAAAGTGAAACGTGTCTTCACAGAAGTAGTGCTTATTGTGTAGTGATAATGAGAGCTTGTACAATGTCTGCTCGTGTTTGGCAGCTATAGCACCGTTTGACGTGGATGTACCCATGTTGACAGCATGTCTCTATCGCGACGACTAACGCCCATGATCACGATTAAACCGTTGTGGTAGCTGACGGTATGAACATATATTTGGACACAGCGAATCGTGAATCCCGCGTAAGGATGATATCAACAAGCTCATAATCAACACTGGTACCCGGTATGCACTTCTTCAAAGCGTCGTCAATTAAGGAGAGAAACGGCACGGTGTGCGCTTTCTAGTAATGGGTAGCCGACGCCTGTGCTCATGCATACATAACAGACACTGCGCTTCAGCAACACGGTAGGTAGAGGCAGTAGAGGTTCGTAGCCTGAGCCGCAAACGCGTGCGTCCCACTGGCCTCTGTCTCGCAGGCGCTGCTCTCGCTCCACCAAGGCACGACATTCGCCCGTCGAAATCGCGTCCTTTCTGCAACGTATATTGCAGCAGTTTTGTTAGTCGGTGCTCTCGCAATTGAAGCAGTCGGCGGCGGAGAAATCCCGTTGGTGCACGTGGAAGCTGCACTACTCCGATGAGCCGACGCACGCTGACACGAAGCCAAAGGCAAAGAACGTAACTGCGTCAAGGGTGCCTCGGCGACGCCAGCGCGGCCAGTCTACCTCTCTGGTATCGAGTCGCTTTAACCATGACCTCCGATATCGCCTGCAATCTCGGAGTAAGCGCTAGTAAGTGTCGATCGTGAAGCATTACTTCATTTCACATCTCACAGACGGCGGTACCACCCCGCTCCGCCGCGAAAGATATAAGGCGCGTTCGCGCCGTGTCTAGCATCTCCCGAGTTAGCTGAGTCGGTAGGGCGTCGGGCGCTTGCCGTCGCGGCCGCAACGTCGTGGGTTCGATTCCCAGCGGGGTATCCTTTTCTTGGCTTTTTCCTTTCTCACCCGTTGGCGTCCGTGTTATCAACGTCATATCCGTGACGGATGTACTTGGTGGACCCCGGCATAAAACACTTTCGTGTTAAAAAAAAAGTCTGTTCGCTTCATGTTGCTGGACAAAGTCACTTGATCCGTGCTCGTATACGTGTGCTCCCGACACTCTCACTGGGCTATGCAATTGCGGTTGCGATTGAAATCGTTAGGTAGAGGTACTGAATCTTTGAAACTGGCGGCGCAAAAAACAAGGACAAAGGAAAGACGACACACCACAGAGCGCCTTCTCACAACTAACGTGATTAGAAAGAACATTCATTATTTAAACCTTCACCAGTTATCACGTGCGCTTACATCATTGATAGCCGAAAGGAGACGGAAACATGTGCTCCTGTAAACATTAGAAACTGTTACAAAACGATGATCACATGTACACTTTGTGTTTTTTTTTTCTGTTTCAAAGATGCATAACGAATTCCAACTTGCCCAGGCATCAATTCTTCTGAGGTATAGGTACGACTTACTATTGCGCAAATCCGACTCCCATTTGAGTTATGGCGTAGGCAGATTCCCTGGACAGCTTCAGAAATGTATCGAGGGAAACGCTCTTCACGGCAGTTTTATCCATCTTGTTGACACCGCTTTTGTAGAAGGAGTCGAAGAACATGTAGTCGCACAGGCCGTCTTGAGGCATAGGCGTCGAGGGTCCCAGTGTTTCCGCGTACACGCAGATTGCCGGAAAGGGAACAACAGGATGCTCTGTGGTTAGCCGCCGAAAGATAGAAATAGGTTAGAATCATCCTCGGATCGAATCGCGGCCGCGGTGGCCGCATTTGCTAGGTGAAATGCTAGAGGCCCGTGTACTTAATTTAGGCGCACGTTAATAAACACCAGATGGTCATAATTTCCGGAGCCCTCCACTACGACGTCCCCCATAATCATATCGTGGTGTGGGGACGTAAAAGCCGAACAATTATTATTATTATTATAGAATTATTCTCAGTTGAAAGTATAGTGTGGACGCGGTGGAAACTACGGAAGTTGTCTAAAAAATAACGCAATGCAGGCAGTGCGTATTGTATCACTCTGTTTTGCTTCGTGGGTGATGAATGAATTCTCAGTCTGGCTAACTGTTTCTTTTCTTTTCCTTCGTAAGATTTACGAAATAGAACTCCCGGCCGCGGCGGCTGCATTTTCAATGAATGTTTGAGGCCCGTGTACTTATATTTAGGTGCACGCTAAAGAACCCGAGGTGGTCGAAATTCCCGGAGTCCTCCACTACGGCGTCTCTCATAATCATATCGTGGTTTTGGGACGTTAAACCTTAGATATTATTATTCCAGTATTATTGTGCTCGCCAGTGCAACAGCGGATTTAACAACGTCCCATAAAATTTCAAAGGTCAACTTGGAACTGCAGAATGTTCAAAATACTGCGAATTTCAACAAAGACAGGGTTACATATTACGATTATTTCTTCGCAAATATTTCCCTTTGTGAGAGTTATCAGGTAAATCCAGCTGTTACGAGGCGGCAATGATGGTTTTGGGAGCGTATGTTGTGTGCAATTAACGTTTCGGGAGACAGAGGTGTGTGCAATTAACGTTTTCTTACGCTTAAGCGTGGAACTGACGACCTCCGGTTGAAACTCTTGAGGCCTTAAGGGCTCCGGGGTAGTGGCCTCTTGTCTCCTCCCTGAGCAAAGAAAGAGTCTTGAAATATGATTGACGACAGTGGTTTCTTATTATGAAGGTGAGTGAATTCACGCTTCATTTTATGGCGAACAGAAGCTAAGAGGTTAATGACCCCTTCGTGTTCTTTCGAAAGCACGTTTTTTTCTTCCCTTTTTCATCTAAGTTGTACTGGCAAACGAGAAGTGTCGAGGTCGCTCCGGCACCGCCCGTACCATCACAGTAAAAGCAAATTTCTATCAATGTGCGCCTCAAGACCATGATGACATTGAAAAGCATGTCATTGTGGAGGGCACCACGTCCATTCTTACTTCCCCATGGTTCTTCAACATGCACGTAAATCTTCGTACAGACCCGCGTCTTTAACTATACGGTACGAACATCGGCCACATGCTGTGCCATCGCCTTACAAAAGAGATAATCTGCCAGACTGACCGTAATATAATAATATCTGGGGTTTTACGTCCCAAAACCACGATATGATTATGAGAGACGCCATAGTGGAGGGCTCCGGAAATTTCGACCATCTGGTGTTATTTAACGTGCACCTAAATCTAGGTACACGGGCCTCTACCATATCGCCTCCATCGAAATGCGACCGCCGCGGCCGGGATCGAACCCGTGACCTTCGGGTCAGCAGCCGAGCACCGTAACCGCTATACCACCGCGGTGGACGCCAGACTGACCGTGATTATGCAAAAAGGCACAGAATATACCTAGTGCAAGCGTCGTCCGCTGCAATCTTTCCTTGAGAGAGAAGAAATCCCTGCCCTTGTCATTTAGGAGATCGCGTTTAGAACAGTAACAGGCAGCAAGGTCATGAAGCTATTGCGTTGTTTTGTTCCAGCGCTCACACACAACAGTAACGCCACAGCTCTTAGTCGAGCGCCCGTTTGGCTTCAGACAGTGTTTCTTTTTTTTTATTTCCTTAATACAGAACAACTCAACCACAATGATGGGCCGTGCTTCATTCTGCAGCGTGGCAGGCGACGTTTGTATTGAAGACGATTTGTATGCCTGCCCGTACTGCTGGCGGTCTTGCAGATTATCGCCACTCGCGCTATTTTTATAAATACGCCGTACACAATAGTTCTTGCATTTAGCCTAATCGGAACACAACTTCCGCGGCCACAATCAAACCTCGGAGATATATATTGTTGGTTACAACCTGCAAAGAACGCCCGTGTTCTCAGATTTAAATGCACGTTCAAGAACCCCAGGTGGACGAAATTACTCCGCCCGGAATCCGACACTATCGCGTGCCTCAATCATATTTGGCTTTGGTACGCAAATCCCTATTATTTTGCCCGTGTCTGTCTCATGGGGGTGTCAGAACTTTATGACATCCGATTGCAGTGCTGGCGCACTGCGCTTGCTGCTCGCCTGTTTTTAGCGGCAGAAAGCTTCCGGCATTATGGCACTGCAGGGCTGCTCAACGCACCATGCACAGACCAAAGCGCCGAGCAGTCGATAGCGTTCTTACATACCAGAGGCCACTGAGGTGGTGGTGGTTGCTTTCGTAATTTCGTGATTTATGTGACTGATGGCACTGATTGTCTCTTGGCAACTGTTTTAAGCAGGGTATTTTCGCAAGCGCTGCATGCTTTCTCCACGTCTTTGCATAACGACAGCCTGTCATGGCTGCACGAGACCGTTTACTTGGCCTGCACCACCTGGACCTGAAGCCACTCATGTCTCGGCGACATAAGGGCTCCGTGTTCGGGACGCTCTGGGGCTGTCCTCGGGACTTTTCACAGGCGCAGGCGCGGTAAATGCCATTCCGCGGTAGCTTTCGGGAGTTGCTACATTAAAAGTTTAGACATCGAAGGACCGAAGAAATCATTTCTCGATTTTACGAACTTCAAAATTCAACGATATAATCCGAACGTGGTCATCATTACGTTAAATGAAGTTTCGACTGCATACCTTCTGCATGAAGCAAAGTGACATTACACGCAAGCAAATAATATAATCGCAAGTATTACATTTTTGCGGCACAAGTGCCCAAGCATTGCTCCCAACTTTCCCAGAAGTTGTCAAGCGACACCGTGGTTGTTTGAGATTACTAAAATTATTTCTCAGTCAGATATCGGTACGTAGCCTCCGTGATAAAAGTGATATATATTATATTTATTGTGTAATAAAATTGCTTTATTAAAATTGCGGATGAGAGCCCGAATATTAAAGCTATTTATTTAAAAGTTCGTGTTAATATTTCTATAACATGAAGCTTACTATACTGCACACAAAAAAAGTTTTTTTTTTGCAAGGTTACGCGTGCCGCTTCGAGGCCGTATTCACAATGTGTGTCATCGCCCCTTAGCACGCCGGCTGTCGGCTGTTGCGAAACACCTTGTGGTCCTTGGACTCGTGTCTAGTCGACCAGGAAGATGCTTCGATAATATTATGCCAGGTAGCCGTTACGAAACTGTCTTCGTTGTTTCGAAATACAGGGTGTTTTTTAGACATTTTTTATAATACCCTATGACAGTAAGGCACCTTCGCCTTAGCACACGAAAGCTACACCCAGGCGAAAATACTTTGTTGCTGCTGAAATTACATTCAAAAGAGGAATTAAGAAAACATCGTTAATTAACGTTATAATTTTCAACTTGAGGACCGCTGTTTATATGAAAAAGCTGTGGCGCGTCACAGTTTATGGCATGGCCCATTTTTTTAGTAATTCGAAAAATCGCGTTGATTTTTCCCTGTGTATAGATCGGACACACCTAATGTATACGTGCAATAGGGGCTATGCCTTGCAGGGCAGAAGGTACTAACTGTCGATCTTGTACTGTTCGATGATGAGGTACTTGCAAGCCAGTATTCCACAGCAGAAGAGAAAGACGCAACAAAACAGCTCCTTTCGCTGGTCAGATCTGAAATGGAAAAAATAGGCGCAGTAGAAAAGCAGACAACTTGTGCTCTGCCAATCTGAAGATCAGAATTGTGGCGAATTGGGCCTGTTGGTTGATCATCTTAAACGCTTCGCAGCGCAGGAAAAACAGACACAAAGAAGACGACACCAGACATATAGAAGCTGAAAAAATATCTTCTTTGGGTTCAGCATGTGTCAGCACCCCCTCTGTACACCTTTCAGATAAAGAGTTGTACTTTCTAAGAAAGTAGCGTGCGCATGTGCGACGGTGTGTGAGCATGGTATATATACGCATGTGATGTCCAATAAACTTTTGTTGGTAGTTAGCGCTCGTATGTTGTCTGGTGTCGTCTTCTTTGTGTCTGTTTTTCCTGCGCTGCGAAGTGTTTAAGACAATCTGAAGATGCCATCTCTTCTCATGTGCTTAATAGGGACCTCGTATACTTTCACTACTTTTGCGTTTCATTTTTGGTCGTCTACATTTTTAGATTTTTCAGACCATAAGTCGTTTCCTTGACCGTCGCTCCCTTCGACTTTACGTCCACGTTTTTCATCCTTGACTTATAAGCATTTTCCATGGCTTTTCTCACCACCTGGAGCACTTAGTAGGATACTGCAACATGTTCGTTCAATTTCATCAGATGCGAACAAATAAACCATACATTACGGGTGGGGATGACCGCCTGCACAATGTATTACTAACCCAGCCACTGTAAACACAGAAAAGCAGAAACGCCCCTGCCATTCCTCACATTCGGTCATTTATCATTCGTCCCGTGTTTCACGAGCTCCGCCCCTCTCGTTTTCACCTTCATGGCAATTGTAGAACATCCTAAGGAATTACTTGCCGTTTACGACACTGTGATGTTCTGTACTAAGTCCACTTTCGAGGAGACGTACGGCGTCTCGCACGCGGCGAGCTGCGGGATCTAGGCACTATCAGGGCGTTTTAGCAGTGCTGGTTTACCGTACGGTGATACCGAATCATCGTGTTCGACACGCAGTTTTATTGCGATAGCAATTATATGGACAGTCTAGGCTGGATTTTGCCGTCGCCGTCATGCACCGTATATGTATGAGTATGTATATATATATAAAAGCCCCAAAGAAAAAAAAAGAAGAAAAATGCTTCCGAAGCGCGGAATCGAACCAGGGACCTCTTGCTCCGCAGCTAGTGGCGCTAACGGCTACGCCACGAAACGCAGATCCTCTACGTCGCTAACGGCGAGCTGTTATATACACACCCTTTACCGCTGGACGGACTCAGAGACGGCCGGCGCTTACAAACGTTTCTTCATTACCAGCGAGATGGCGCTAGGAGCATGATGGGCGCATTTAAAAGTCGTCGGCTAGGTCGCTCGCTTCTTCTTATATTTGCGCAGGGAGAACCTTGCCCTTCCGCTGTCTGCTCGCGCGGTTTTTTTTTTTTAGTCTGCAAGACCTCTACTCGCCACTTTGATCATCTGATCTAGTTACTGTACGCAACGAGCAGCTCACACTCATTACGTGAGTTAAAGAAAAGGTTGAAAAAAGAAATTGCTGGCCGATCACGACCTTACGGTATTTCCTTATACTTACCGTACGGTGTTACCGGCACTCCTTAAACACCCCATCGTCGTGCTCACGTCGCTAACGTTCCGGTGTTGGGTCAGTCCACCGTAACGGGGGCACAGGTGAGAGCGCACGCGGACAGGGGGCGTGCAGGTCTGTCTGTCTAAGAAACTTAGTACTTTTGCGCTGTTTCTGCTAGTCAGCCCTACCGGTAGAATCCGGCAAGTTGTTCCGCGCAGCGACTGTTGTATTGGCTAAGTGCGAAGCCTGGCTGCGCGCCTATTTTACAAGTATTCTGCAGCTAGTGCGAAGGCTGAGCACACCGAATCGCTGATCACACCAGCATTATCGCAGGTAATGTCCACCTTCATCGAATTATACATGTTCACACTTGCTTGTTCGCGCGCGACACAATGCTTTTTAACCGTATTTGTAAGCGATTATTTCATGCAATTATATACGCCCGACAAGACTACGAACATCGCAGTGTTGCCTGATGCGTTGCTATCGTCACTAACGCTTCTTCTTTCGAAAGGAAATCAATCTTACTTGCCTTACTTTATGATCCATGCGCTGTTCTATTTTCGCATTATTGTCTTTGTGGCACTCACACGGTATGTTCCGACCTTTTCTTGTTTAACTGCATGACCATGTTTTCTCCCATAGTGATTTGGCCCCTTTTCGAGAACGCGTATATACACATGACCGCCTTGTTGCCAAGCTTACAAAGTGTATTAATAAGCGCCATCTACAGGTGACAGCATATAAATTCATCTCGCAGTTCTTCTGAACTCGCTATGCGTGAACTCGCTATTCCGACGCTTAAGGAGCAAGCCTGAGGTTCCGTTACACATGCACAGGTGTCAGCCACGACTTGAAGAATGTGGCTCCTATATTCGGCGTCCTTGTGATTTTCTGGTCGTAACAAATCACTAACGCTATGTCCTCCCAACACAAAGATGTGAAGAAAAGTTGCAAAGCACATGTCAAACACTTTACGCGCTGTGACTTGGGGCTTGGTTATGAAATGCCACTCCGCAGTGGCAATGTTTACGTAGGTCAGACAGGCCGCTGTTTAAATGTCCGCCTGAGGGAGCATTCAAACAATTTAGGCAAGAAATATGGCGCATGATAATATTGCTACGCTAATGCGACAGGCAGGACGAAAAGAAGAGGAGGACGAAGAGCGCTGGTCTTGCGAGTGTATCGGTGCCAGGCGGCAGCCATTCAGCCCCTTTTGTCCATCAAGCCCATCTTCAAATAAACATCTTTCATCATAACAGTTTGGTGGAGGTGCTGGGTACGATAACGGCGCTCCCTACGAACGACGACGCACCGACTGAAGAGACGCAGTACGTCGTGATTCGCCGAAGTAGACGAATTGCTGGTCTGCCGCCAGAGATGGATTCCGAAACGGACAACGAGCATCTGGCACCCGCTTCCGGTCTCCCGACACCGGCCGCCTCAGGTCACCCATGGCAACCCTACATCGAGCCACGAACCTTCGCAGGAAAAGCCGGTGAGGATGTTGACGCTTGGCTGAGCTTCTACCAACGGGCAAGTCGGTTCAATGGTTGGAATGCCACCGGTCAGCTTACCAATGTCGGCCTCTTCCTTAAGGGAACCGCGTCTGTGTGGTATGAAAACCACGAGGAGAGCTTGACAACGTGGCCGAAGTTCGTCGACGAGATTAGGAAGTGCTTCGGAGATCCAGCGGCCAAAAAGAAGCGTGCCGAGCAAACGCTGATGCAACGCGCTCAGGTTCCTGGGGAAACCTGCACAACGTACATTGAGGAAGTGCTCAAGTTGTGCAAGGTCCTAGACTCTCGGATGACCGAAGAGGACAAAGTGGGTCACCTTCTGAAAGGAATTGCAGAGGACGTCTATCACTACCTCATCGCGAAGGAGAATCTAGAGTCCGTGAGTGACGTCATCCTTCACTGCCGCACATTTGAAGTATTGAGAGCTCGGCGCATCACACCGAAGTTCGGCCGCTTGGCCAACGTAACGACTGTCGCCAGCGTTGACGTCGCTCCAGCCCCGTCTGACCTCGCGTCAATTATCCGCCAAGTGGTGCGGGAAGAGCTCGACCGACGTGAAGCGGCGTCTGTTCCATCTCCTCGGGCTCGGGAGCCTCTTCCTTCGTGCGATCCGAGTGTGACGTCCATCAACGCTGCTTCCGTTGATGCATACAACTTCGCACCGCGTCCAATGGTACCAAGCCCTGCAGTGAACGCCCATCTCGGTTACGAGGACCACGACGGCTTCGTACGCGGCCAATCTGCAGTTTCTCAAACGTGGGACGGCCGCGCCATGTATCCTCCCGCTGGCAATTTCAGCATGTCTCGTGAGCGCCCCATTTGCTTCCAATGTGGCGTCCGCGGCCACGTCGCCCGATTTTGTCCCCAGCGACGTCGCATGTCAGCCCCATCAACTGAGCGACCACGCACTTTCTATCGGCGCAACAATCACCCTGGTGACAGAGCCAACTGGCCTCCCGGCCCTGATAGCAGGACGCCCTATCGGCTGAATTACCGCAGCGACTCGCCAGCTTCCGTGCGGAGCTTGACGCCTGGACGCCTGCCTGGACGGCAACACAGGTGCTGAATGGCTGCCGCCTGGCACCGATGCACTCGCAAGACCAGCGCTCTTCGTCCTCCTCTTCTTTTCGTCCTGCCTGTCGCATTAGCGTAGCACTCCTCCCTCCACAGACGAAGCCCGCCGGGCGAGTAACGGCTACGTGAACGCGGAGTCGCGCGGACGACAGCGCTTTAGGCGCGCGACGTGAACAAGTTGCGTCTGCCGAGAACGGTAGCCGTGGTTTAGGAGACGAGCTATCGAGTACGTGAGGTCACTGAGGCGATCGACGATGACGAAGGGGCCGGTGTAACGTGCCAGAAACTTTTGACACAGGCCACGCTTGCGAAGCGGCGTCCAGAGCCAAACTATGTCGCCTTTGTCGTAAGATACGTCCTTGTGCCGTGAATCGTAGGCGATCTTGGAACGGTCCTGGGATGCCAGCGTACGAAGCTGAGCTACACGCCGTGCCTCCTCTGCGCGGCAGAGAGTCTGGGCAATAGAAAGGTCCACATGAGTATGAAATGGCAGAATGGTGTCAAGGAAGAGTCGAGGTGGTCGAACGTAAAGAAGATAGAAGGGGCTGTAGGCAGTGGCTTCATGCCTCGCCGTGTTGTAGGCGTACGTAATAAAGGGGAGGATGTCATCCCAATTCTTATGCCTTGAATTGACGTACATAGAAATCATATTGGTGAGCGTTCTGTTCGTGCGCTCGACGAGACCATTTGTCTGCGGGTGATAAGGGGTCGCCTGGCGAAATCGACAATCACAGAGACGCAAGAGTTCTTCGACCACGTCGGCAACGAACTGGCGTCCACGATCACTCACAATAATGCGAGGTGGTCCATGGCGAAGTATGACTGTAGACAGGAGGAAACTCGAAACATCGATTGCCGTGGCTGTTGGTATTGCTGCGGTCTCCGCATAACGCGTCAGGTGGTCAACACAAACGATGACCCAACGGTTGTTGTTTGATGAGCGCGGGAAAGGGCCGACAAGATCCACTCCGACCATTTCGAAAGGTGTTGAGGGTGGTGTCAAAGGGTGAAGGAGTCCGACCGGGGCAGTGTTCGGGCGCTTGAATTGTTGGCATTTGTCACAACTGGCCACATACTTTTCTATAGTCCTTCTCATTCTAGGCCAGTAGAATCTACCTTGAACGCGGTGATACGTTTTGGCGAAACCCATGTGGCCAGCGGTCCCGTCATCGTGCATAGCGCGGAGCACGTCTCGTCGCAACTTTGTGGGGACCACTAATAGTAAGCGTGCACCATCAGCCGCGTAATTCTTTTTATAGAGCAGGTCATCTTGCATAACAAAGCCATTGTTGTTTGTCGGCTGAGCAGCTGAGTCGAAAAGGGCATCCAAGTGCCGGTCGTCACGTTGTTCTTTCCTGAAGGTGGCGAGGTCGGGAAAACGTGTATCGTCAATGGCGGCTAGAAATTCATCAAAATTGTCGGCGTCACAAGCAGTTGTGGGTAGCGGGAGCCGCGAAAGACAGTCGGCGTCGGCATGCTGGCGGCCACTCTTGTAACGGACCGTAAAGTCAAATTCCTGCAAGCGTAGCGCCCACCGAGCAAGGCGACTAGACGGGTCACGGAGACCAACTAACCAACATAGCGAATGATGATCGGTAACAATCGTGAAGTGATGGCCGTAGAGATACGGGCGGAACTTCTGGACAGCAAAAACTACAGCGAGACACTCTTGCTCCGTTACGGTGTAATTCTGTGCGGCCTTGCTCAACGAACGGCTGGCGTAAGCAATGGCATGCTCGGCGTCACCAAAACGCTGGATGAGGACGGCACCGAGGCCAATTCCACTTGCGTCGGTGTGCACTTCCGTTGTGGCAGAAGGGTCAAAATGGTGGAGTATGGGTCCGGAAGAGAGCAGGAACTTTAGCTGCCGAAACGAAGAGTCGCAATCCGTTGTCCAGGTGAAAGGCGTGTCCTTGCGTAGCAATGAGGTCAGAGGGTACGCAGTTTCGGCAAAATTGGGCACAAAACGTCGAAAGTACGAGCAAAGACCTAAGAAACTTCTTAACTCGCGTTGCGACTGCGGTTGCTTAAAATTGCTCACTGCGGCAACCTTCTGTGGGTCTGGCCGTACGCCGTGCTTGTCCACTAGATGTCCGAGTACTAGCGCCTCTCGTTGGCCAAACTGGCATTTCTTTGAGTTGAGGGTAAGGGCAGCCTGTTCGAGGCACGTCAAAACAACGTCAAGTCGCTGGTTGTGTTCTGCAAAAGTGCGACCGAAAATTACGACGTCATCTAGATAGCATAAACAAATCTCCCATTTTAGGCCGCGCAGAACCGTGTCCATGAACCTTTCGAACGTCGCGGGCGCGTTGCACAAACCAAACGGCATAACGTTGAATTCAAACAAGCCGTCTGGTGTCACAAAAGCTGTTTTCTCTTTGTCAGTGGAATGCATCGGTATTTGCCAATAGCCCGATCGGAGGTCCACAGATGAAAAGTAGGACGCCGAGTGGAGACAGTCAATGACGTCGTCGATACGGGGAAGCGGATACACATCCTTTTTCGTCACGGAATTGAGGCGCCGGTAGTCGACGCAAAACCTCCAGGATCCGTCTTTCTTTCTCACAAGTATGACCGGTGCAGCCCAAGCGCTAGAAGAATCTTGAATGACGCCCTTGGCCAGCATGTCATCCACCTGGTCAGCGATAACCTTACGCTCCGACGCGGACACGCGGTAAGGCTTCTGCCTTATTGGATGCGCTAACCCGGTGTCGATCCTGTGACGAGCCCGTGTGTTGGGAATGCGCACTTCCTTAGCTTCCTGGCTGAAATCAAACAGCGACGCATGCTTCCTGAGGACACTGACCAGCACTTGACGCTTCTCGGAGGTCAGTGACTTGTTAACCATATTCAGGAAAAGTGATGAGTCTTGAGGAACACCAGGGCTAATATCAGTTGCTCGGGCTTCTTCGTGCGATGTGTCATTATTTAAAGCTGCTATATCGATGCTGGTATCCATTTCAAACGATGCAAGCCTCATACCCTTGGGTAGCACAACAGACTCGTCAGATACATTTGACACCCAAAGTGTGGTTGTTCCGCGGGCCAAAGAGATGACGCATCGAGGTATGAACGCACTTTTCTTCGTTATGATCGAAGATACCGGTTCGGCAATAGCAGCAAGTGCATCAATGTCAACACTATCAGCAGCTACTCGAACTCTGGATACGGAATGTGCCGGGAGGACGACATCTTCAAGGACGGCGAGGGTGCGCGAACAGGTAGAAGGTCGGTCGGCAAGAGGGGGCAGGAAAAGCTCGCCGGTCCCACAGTCAAGCGTGGCACCGCACTGCTGTAAGAAGTCGAGGCCAAGAATTACATCATGTGTAGACTGAGCAAGAACTGCAAATTCGGCTTGATATAACTTGTCGGAGAAATAAACGTTCACTGTGCACACACCAAGGGGTCGGAGCAATTGTCCACTTACAGCACGAAATGTGTTAGCGTTGTCCCAGTGAAACATTACTTTACGACCGAGTTTGGTTTTGAAATCCAGACTGATGACAGATACACTCGCTCCCGTATCTACTAAGGCTGACGTAGCAACATTGTCCACTAAAACACTAATCTTGTTGTGATGCATGGTGACTGGCGGAGGCATAGGGGAATGTGGCTGAAGATGACCGGCGACCTCACCTCCATCGGTCGCGCCGCCTAGTTTCCCGGCGGTGGGGACGTGAGACGTCGTAGCAATATCTTCAAATGTGAGTCATGCTTTGGGTGTGTTAAGATGTAGGTTAAACTGGCAACAAGACAGCATGTGAGCGTATATCCATCATTCCCTGTCATTACTCCGAAGCAATCATCCAAGAAAGTGCCGCGTGCGCTACTGCTCATTAGAGTATCCAGTTTTCTTTTATTTATTATTACTAGAAGACTCGCACCTGAATAACTTCCCATTCAATAAAAACTGACACAATTCTCTTACGTGGAAAGAAAACTTATCTAACAAAGCAGATAGCTAATGGATAAAATACCCGTTGTACTTACATGTACTCTGAAATGAATGAAAAGAGCTTGTGGATGCAGTTACAGCAACTCGGACAACTTCGTTTTTCTTTCTTTTTTTTCGTTTTGCCGAGCACGAGAGGCATAAGCATGCAACAGCAGGGAACTAAGGTGTCTTAATGTTTAATTTTATGTAAAGTGGGCCCTGGCGGCCACTGCGGTGCTTGGACCATGCTCTATGGGATGTCCCGTTTAGCTCGGACCGAGCTATACTTAAAGAAGTGCAACGAGGTACGAACACGCGATCAAGGGCGTTTCGGTTTTGGTGATCTCATGTGCCCTCGTCATTTTTTCCCTTGTCAACGTTGAGTTAATTATTGAAGATAATTCGCCCAAATATTTAAATACCAATGTTACACGCGTAACTGAGCAAATTCGGAGCTCGAATTATGCCTCGGATTCGGGTCACGAACTGAAATTTCAGGTCCACTACATCGTTCTAAATTTCTTTTTTTCTGTTCAGCTTTGTGGCGGAAAGGCAAGTGCACGGACCAAGTGTGTGATCGCGCCTCTCATGCGTGGGACAGCAGGGCGCTTGTGAGCTGTTTCAAGGAAAGAACACTACACTGCTCGGGAACAACCTCTATTGTCACGAAAGAGTAAGTCTGATGAATATTGTTACTGTGGATGACGTACAGTGACTGCCGTACGAAGGTCGGGAATTTCGCTCCAGGAAACCAGAACTACCTGCCACTAAATTTATGAGTGGGTCGTTGCGCGAAAAACAAATTTTAGCAGTTTCACACATAACTCAAGAGTCATATTATTATGGGCTTATCATGGAAGCCAGTTCAGCAAGACGCAAGCATAGGTGTATTTAATTTCGAGGGAATATACTACTGCGGTTATGATACTGTCATCAGAATACAGGGTATACTTTATGTGGCGAATAATTAAGATAGGCCAGCATTTCTATGCACCGTTTTCACCTCAGCGTCTTCATGGTGCTGGTAATTTTGATGATAATGCCCTTGGCTAAATGGTCGGAGTCAAATAAGCCCGGATTGTTGTTTCGAAAGAACAGTTTGCTGAGCTTACAAGGTTAGCCACTCTTTAAGAGAATCATTATTGATTTCCTGTAATCTTTAGTGAACGACATGAATACAAATTTCGGACTCTTATACTAGTCCACTCTACACGAGACTAAAGTGAGGGCAACGGAATAATGAAGGAAGTGCTGCTGATATTTAAAAGCATATTAACTTTTTCACACCCATTTTCTTTCGTAAGAATCATGTGAAATGTCCGTTTTTTTTCTGTGTTAGTAGTTTTTGTACCCGATTCTGATTCTGAACGTATATTTCTTGTTCGGTAACTGGATGTACTTAACACAAACACCACAATAAAGTTGAAGCTGGTCCTAGCAGCAACTTTTCCTCAATGCGTACTATAGCAATGACATACAACGTATTAAAATGCGTGTTATTTATTTATACTGATTAATCCTGTATGGAAGTGTGAAGCGCATACACGGTCCTTCGTTACTGGTACAAACACGCGACGACATCTTGTGTTCTCAAACCAAGCCGTAGTCACTCTCTAGCATAAATGCAAGGTGTTCAGAAATGCCTAATTCTTTTTTTTTTGCCAAATTCCAAGTCTTCAGCAATGCTCCAGTCGGATAACTTCTCGAAGAAACAGCTCATTTATGGAGATACCTTCTGCACCGGCATTCCTCAATCGTTCCGCCGTTTTCCGAATCGCACACAACAACGATTAAGATTAATCATTTTTTTATAAACTCTCAACTTCTACATATAAAGTGAACGAATTTTATTTCTGCTTTCAGAATTTTATTTCTGAATCTTCTGCTTTGCTGTGACATATATCGGCAAGAACACTCGACAAAATGTGGGAAAAGCGGCTTACTGGCATCAGTTTGATCTGTCTCGATTAGCCCCAGAGCTGTAAGAAAGAAAGAGAGCAATGAAATGTGACAACACATTTTCCTGTGGTAACTTCATTTTCTAGTAGGCAGCCTTTGACAATGGGGTCTAACACTGTATATGCAACTAAATTACTTGGTTTCTTGATCAAATGTACTGATGGTGGAATGCCTTGCATTTTCTTGCTCAATAATTTTCACAGCGTGTTTTTTACAGGTTTAATTATACTTCCGTCACAATGATAATGCAGCATCCTCGTTTCATGCGCGATGTAATCTTTGTTGAGTCCTTATAACTTCCGATTGTCCCAATATCGACAGCCAAATGAGAAAGGCAACGTATGTCTGACTGCAGTGTGTGAGCTCCTCGACGTTTCCAGCTAGCAAAGCAGTGCTAGCTGGAAAAACATTTAACCGGAACGCCACAGTTGTATTCCTGAACTATAACTCGAGGTTTTTCTTGACACATTCCTCGACCATCTCCACGAACTGACCTTGCGTGAGAGTATAATTATATCATGAGCCCTCTTAGCAAGAAATTGATACTGATATTATGGGCGCAAATTTTCTCTTTCTAAGTTTCTGTAACTGTTCACTACCTCTTATTGATTAAAATGACAAAACTGATATTACAAGCGTCACAAGGTGGCTGCTAGCGGCATTGTCACAAACGAACGCGTCAATACTAGCGGCATTGTCACAAACGAACGCGTCAATAAAGCGCGCGCGCGGCCCTTTCAAACGGCAGCGGGATGAGCTGCGAGATCGGGCTATAGGTGGCAGCACCGTCACCGCGTTAGTGTGGATAGCCCATCGGCGGCACGTATACAAATTTACGCAGCGGCGCTTCGCCGTAAGCGGTTTGAGTCGATTGTCGGCGAATAAAGCGCGTTGACTGCAGCCTAATGGTGTTACATGCGCCCTCCATTGCCCCGTTAATCTACGAAGCCGGCCTAACGGTTCTATTACGTGTGAGAGAAGCGCAATCTGCCAATCAAATGGGTTACTGGCCTTCGGTCACAGTCGTGTTTTGCACTGTGCTCGATGTTTTTTCTTGCTTTATTTAGAGATGTTTAAGTTGTGTTCTGCCTATACCACAACATAAATAGTGTTGCGCTATTGAGCCAATTAAGTATTCCCCTCTTGCTCGAGCGGCTACAAAAAAGAGAACCTATATTTCTGCGTATTTAGATGAAGCAGAACTTTGTGCACTCTGCTTTTCTGTTTGAACAAATTCGTGTACCGCTATAGAAATGCGTGGCTTGAGGCCTTTTTTACCGCTAACCGGCCTCTGCGGACGCTAGTTCGTGCTCTGCGGTATCACAAGGATTTCGAAATCGCGAACACTTTATGAGACCGTGTCGCTAAAATTCTACATTCACACCTCGACATTTAGTACGTACTTCTTTCGTTTAGGATGACGCCAAATGCACTATGTGATCTGCTTGAACGACAAAGTGGCACCCACATTGAACTGATTTTGGTGAATGGATGGTACGATGGTTAGACGTAGCGCCATACCGGCACGTGAATGCACTCACTTATTAGGATCCATACATGTCTCGTAAGGCGAAATGCTTGTGTATATCGTGTGGGCATATGTACAAGCGCTTTATACTGTGCTAGCACAATGGAATAAGCCGTTTTCTGAGGACGTGCATGACGTACGCACACATGCGAACACGGTGTGGCTAGCAGACGATGCAAGGAGCCACCCACACCACGGGGTTTCTTCGCGATTCTTGGGGGAGCGGCGACAGCCGCTCGCCCAAGAAGCGCGAACAACGAAAAAACGAGTATCAAAAGACGCCGACGCGCCGCATCCTCCTCGCCCACTAGCCGTCTCATATCAAACGCCCGGCAAAGCCTGGAACTTTCTTGAAGGAAAGCATGACGCGACGCCGAGTGACGCCGCCGCCAGTAGAACCGGCGAGAGAAATCTCGATCCTTCCCTAGCCTTGGCTGTGCTGCACGCCGGAGAACGCTCCCGACGCTTCTAGAACCCGGGGGAGAGGAGATAAAAGCGTGCACCAGAGTCAGGGAGTCAGTCTGTCCGGAGATGGTGAAATTATGCTGAGTGTGGCTCTGTCAGCCAAAAAAGACGTGTTTATGATGTTGTGCCGTCAGTCGATCGTCGATCTGGAAGAATCGGATGGCGACGCCGTGTGAGCAGTGACAAGTTACGAGAGAGTTTCCTGGAAGAGAAACAGTCGGGGCTGACGACGACGGAACAAGGACGTGCAGCGCTGGAGCATGCGTGAGGGTTTCCTGGAAGAGAAGCATTCAAGTACCGTCCAAGAATTGTGGACTGGATACGCTGTTGAATATTCAGGACTTCAATTGTTCTTGAATAAGTTGTAATGCATGAGATTGCATTTGTAGCGCGTGTTCTGTTCATTTAGTTCCCGTTGTGTAAACACCATCTGAGTTATACTGTGAAGTTGTAACTGGTACCAGCCGAGTGTGTATGTGTTTGTGATGTTTGTACTGCCTTAACTGAGAATATATTTCGTTTGTGTTATCGACTCTCGGCTCTGATTCAGTCTTTGGACCACAACCGGCGTTCGCTGGCGCACTAAATGGACCAAGTCTAAATTGGCCACACTTTCGCGGTGAGTTTTGGGGGGCCGATACGTCCGCCCTTGGGATCCGCCCGGCGATTGCCATCCCCATTAACGCGATCAGAGACAAGCCTGCATGCTCTGAGAAACGCCTTCATCCGATCGGGATACAGGTTGCAACAGCTGTGCTAGTTGGATTTTATTAGACAATCTCATACCACGGAAGGCTTCGATACTTTGCAGACATCATTATCAGGACGCAATTTAACCACCGCGATTGTAGGTATAATGCTAAAACCAGGGCATGTTATATTAAATAAATGGTTTTTTTGCTTTAATAGTTGGTGCGACATATGTACTTCAAGCTAGTCTATTCGAAGTTCATATAAGAGCCATGAGCGAAAATTCTTTCATCGAGAAAAATATTGATAAAAACGTGTAGCTGTTCTCAGATGATGCGGCATCGGCCTGTGAAATTGCAATGGTTTGTATATATCTCAACGCACAGGCGACCTACTGACCGTCGGTTGCTGCCAGCTGCCGGATGCCGATCTTGGAGATGCTGCTGTGGCGGCGGGCCCGAATGTCTGCGCGACTGCGACGATGGGAGTGCGTGCTCATCTCGCGTGCCTCGGCCAAAGCGCGCAGCCCGGGCCGACGGCGGCGGGCGCCCCATTCGTCCACATCGTCCATACTTCCTCCGACGATGTACGGATCTCCGCCGGCTAATGGTGAAGGACTGACCGGATCTCCGCCGACTAATGGGGAAGGACTGACCGAGCCTGCGGGTTGATCGATGAAGCCCCCCGGCGGTGACGCCATAGTGTCTGCAAGACGGCGTTATCCATAAAAAAGTATAGGTAATAATACACAGTCTGCGCAGATTTGTAGACAGTGCTGGGCAGTATCGAAGATACATGTATCTTAGATACTATCTTAGATACTCTTTGGGTATCTTGTATCTGTATCGCGATACGTCTCGCAAAACGAGTATCTGTATCTGTATTTCCGATACACCTACTGAAAAAACCTATATGGTTTCATACAGGATCCGTATGGTTTTATACAGGACTTACAGGACTAAATATAGGAATTGTATAGGACCGTATGGGGGTATATAGGATCCAAATGGGACCTAAACAGGACCCATATGGCGGTATATAGGACGCAAGTAGGACCTACAGAGGACCCATATGGCGGTATATAGGACTCAAATAGGACCTCCAGAGGACCCATATGGCGGTTATAGGATACAGATAGGGCCGGCCAGGACCTATATGGCGGCATATAGGATCAACACAGGAGTTGTTTTCTTTCATCCGCTCTCATTCAAACCTGTCACAATCTCATCCTGATCAATAGTTCGCCTTTTTATCTCTATAAGTGGCAGGACAGCACCTAATTCTCAATGTTATCTTTCAAATTCCCTTTCATCTCACTCTAGCTCTCGAACCAGCTGGCTTTTTTTTTTATCTTGACAAGTGGCAGTGCAGCACATTATCATCTGCTTTCATCTACACCTCGTACAACATCTTTTTGCACGCGCACCCCTTACAAAAATGCACTTTGCGTGTCAATTGACCCCGAACCGAGGCCTTTTTGACTCAATAGCTGGTCAATTAAACGGCAGCTTCTAATGAGTGCCCTCAATAAACATTGAATTGACATTAGGTTTGAAATATTCAGTTGACTCTCACTCATTTTATTTTTAATTGACATACATTAAGAAAGTTTTAATTGACCCACGGTCACTACACATTTAATTGACCTAGTATTGAGCGCTCTCAATGAGGGATGTTGACACCTACATTAGCTTCTGGGGTAGAATTCACAAAACTTATTGTGTGTGTGCGTGCGTGCGTGCGTGCGTGCGCGCGCGCGCGCGCGCGCGTGTGTGTGTGTGTGTGTGTGTGTGTGTGTGTGTGTGTGTGTGTGTGTGTGTGTGTGTGTGTGTGTGTGTGTGTGTGTGTGTGTGTGTGTGTGTGTGTGTGCGTGCGTCATATGGCCAGCACCACTATTGGCTGCAGTTTTCTCTTACGCATATTTTTCCATTTTTTTATAAGACACGTTCGTTAATAAGGGTCCTGAATTAGGCATAAACCAAACTTGAGGATACAGTTACAGCACTAAGTGGAGCAGCACTGCATTACATAAAACTGCATGCAAGCATATGCTTTCAGGCACTGACTGTGCGGCGCACGTGTTTCTGAACTGTGTAGACGGATCGTGTCGCGGTCAAGTGCGACACGTGCATTTGCTTCAATGATTCGCTAAAATGCTGCCTTCCAAAATTAGCAAAAGTACCCTTGATTCAATGTTTATCGGAATGTGTATTCAATGCTTTGACAGGCAGTGTCCTTTATTATTATTATTTTATTACTATTTATTCATGAGAAGTACGATAAAAATGGGGATAAAACACGTCGTGGTAGCCGGCTTACGCGAAAAGAATGCGGATTCGACGAACGCGTCTTTCAACGGTCGTGCATTTTTAAGCTGCTCTCCCGACCGTGGGGGGAAAAGGCGCGCCCTATTGTTCCGAAACTCGCCTGTCTGGTAAGTCGCGGGCGGTAGTCTTTGCACGTGGCGAGACCATGAGGGGGGAAGAGAAGAATTCTGAGAACGCATGTCGCAAACCTTCGCTGCACAGGTGCAAGGAGGCCCGTCTACTGTTGCGATCAAGAAAATAACGCGAGAAAAGATCAATTTGTATTTTATAGGGTGCTAATATTTCGCCATGAAAACTTGATAGTTCACAAATAAGCTTCGCAGAATTTATTGGCAGTTACACCAGTGTAAATTTCTGACGGTCACTTTAGTTCTTGTTGTGTATCCCTCCGCGCCGCACTTCCTTCTTCAGAATTGCTCACCAGCGTCACGAGTGCGGACGTGTTCGTAACTTGCGATCTCTCTTGCTCTGATTTCGTGGACATCGAGTACCGCGATGTGCACAGGCTATCAGCGAAAGAGTGAAGAACATACTTCACTCATGTGCTGCAATTGTGGCCGTACATGGAAGTTTGTTTCGGCGGAACGGTTGTTCACCAGACCTAGCATCGCAACTTTCCTGCGGAAAAATGGACACCACAGCCTACATGCAAGACTCCATCGCAGCTTCCCTTCTGCAAAGCTGCCGAGACAGATACCGTCACCATGATGTGCCATCAACATTTTCTGTATTTGCTGGATATCCAAATCACGCGCCTCTGTTGATTATCTTTGAAGGTAAGTTTATCATTTTCACTGCCTTCGTACGTTCTACTCGAAAGTCATGAAAACTGAAAAAAAGTATTGTGCGTTGGATGTTGTATCAGTATGAAACTACGTAACTATTGTGGTTTACATCATTAAACCGTCCTCTTCTAACCCTATGACACGCTATGTACACAATAGTGTACACCACCTGTTTTTGCTAACTGCGTCAACTAGGGGCTAAGAAGGGGTATTTCATGCAAGTGAGTATTTCATGCTTCATTAATTTCGCTTAATGTAATGACATTCATTTTTACCATACATGTGGACTTATGAGTGCTTAAAATTCCTTCACATTCCTGCTCATTATTCCACAGATGCCTTCAACAAGTATGTGGCCGAGAAGCCCAACGAAGTGCCGGGAGCTGAACGTTTGAAAAAGATGAACCGTTTTATTGCGGAAATGCTTAAAGATTTAAATAAATAATCAGTTACCAAATATTCTTGCCTGATCGTTTTTCTTTAAGTATATATGTAAGTGCAACAGTGAATTCTTACATTCTTATAATTAGACTGCTGCGAGATATCATTACAGCTTGAATTGCTGTATATATTTGCTTTTATTATACGCTTCATAAACTGGCATGTCCTTATCAATATGTTCCTTTGCTGCACGTCATTTGTGACCCAAATCGCTGATTCGGCCCATATTACCCATATCACCTGTAACACCCATATAATCCACCTACCTGTATCACCTATACTACCTGTATCACCTATACGACCTATATCACCTATACGACCTATATCACCTATACAACCTATATCACCTATAAACCTGTATCCCCTATACGACCTGTATCCAATAACATCATATGTATGGGTCCTGTATATATAGGAATTTTCAGTAGGGATTCAGCAATGTATCGTGTATCGTAAGATACAAGATACTGCCATAAAAGCACCATCGTGCGAAACAATAAACGTCGACCGGAATTGTAGTTCTCAAGCTGATATTGCTGCCACTAAGCCACCTGAATAAAACTAACGATAGTAGCATTCTTGTATATTTCCGCCAGAGCGCTCCAGCGAGCACAGGTGATGAGGTTTAGGCGTCCCTATTGGTGGAGCAGAGTCACATGATGGCGCTCGAGCCATCTAGACAAAAAACAAGCGTATGAACGTCTACGTGCAGCCTACCTTTTTTTTTCTGGATGTCTTTCTTTTTAGTTGTGTTGATATCATGACACTTGTTCATAGCCATGCACTCTCCTGCGTACTCGTATGCGTGCGGCGTCTTTCGCACAAGTTCTGATGCCGCTATACTGTCGCAATCTAAGTTTGTCTTGCGTGGTGCTTCGTTACAAAGCCTCAAGAATGCAAGAATGGGGCTGCTTTGCGTCTCGCGGCTTCCACACATCAGTGATTTGAATGATCTCGTGGATGTAAGCTTGACTTACATAAGTACGATGAGATCGTCTTATATGTAAAGGAGGTTCTAAATACTGTCCCACTATCGATGCCGACGTTAGATGCAATAGAGCAGGCATTTACGTAGCAGGGAATATTCTGACGTACTGTGTCTTTGTTCTTCCTGCTATATTGTTAGAGAAGTTCTTTCAATGATAATTTGATTGTTAGCATAAGTGCTCTCATTGCTGTCCTCCGTTTGCATCCCGTACATTACCTAGTCCTCTGCGTAGTTTTAACAGTGAAGGTGTTCTGCAAATCGTTCCATGTCCATCGAACCAAAAAACTATCATCATCATAAAGGGGTATGTGCCACAGAGATGGGGTAAATTCCTCTACTTAACACTGGTCCACTAAAATGAAGAAGGCAACAGTTAGCCCCACAAATTGCTGCGAAGCGATGGCGGCGAGCCGAAGACCCTTAGTACGCACAACGAGAGAATACCAGGCAAAGGGAAAGACAACGGCGGCTTCGAGAAGACCCCGAAGCGATGGAAGGCGTACGCCAACGACGATGGAAGGCGCCTGATGCCTGTCCAGCTCTTCTACTCGAAAGACTAAGCCTGGTCCTAGCCATAAGCTGATCGGTCTCATGCGCCGTAACAGCGAAGTTCATCCCCGCCACAGCCAAGTTAAAGCAAACGTTCAGTTAAAGCGAAAGTTCAGTACCGTAGTTCAAGCTAAGTTCAACCTCGCTACAGCCAAGTTCAAGTCAAGTTCAAGCCTCGCTACAGCCAAGTTCAAGTCAAGTTCAAGCCTCGTTACAGCCAAGTTCAACCTCGCTACTGCCAAGTTCTGCCTATAGATACAGAATAAACATGCATGAGACCGATCAGCTTCGCTGTGTATCGAGCTTTGCGCGGCTTAGTGCAGGCTTTGAACCATCTTTTTCGCCCGTCTGCTTATTGTAATATTTCTTTTGTAACCTGCTGCTAAAATACGTTCTCTGCTTTATTCTTATTTTTTAACGGTCTGCGAACGTGGTTTTATTTCATATTTCGCGGGCTTTCTTTAAAAGCCCAAAAATACTGACCACGCAGCATGTACGCTGCGAAAAAAAAAATGGATCGGTCGTTTTAAATGCGCTCTACGATGTGCCAAAGCGCAGTTGGCCCTAAAGTGCATATTAAAGATGTCGCAGTATTGACCTTATTTTAATAACCTGTTAAGCTTAGAACAAAACATGTCATAACGAGCGCCACATGACGGTAAACCAAATACCTTTGGTTTCAATCAGAGGCAATTAACCATTTTTTTAATAGTTGGTTCTACTTTCGTGAAACACCCTGTATACTTATTCACTTTGATTTTTAGTACGGAACCACCTTGCTATTTGACTTACATATACTGGTTTTGCTTTGTCTAGGTCACCTTAAAGTATTCTTATTGTCACAAATCTGTTGGTAGCAGAGACAGAAGTGGCAATAGTGTGAATAGCAGTGATAACCTGAGGCGCTTTGTGCCTCTAGAACACGTCTGAGGCGTTTGCTGGCGGCTCAGGTTCTCTCGAAGAAGTGGTAAAAGAGTGCACGTTAGTGAACAGGCTCCCAGCGAACGCTTTACGCCAGCAGATAAGTAAAATATGAAAAATCACTGCAGTTTTATGTCCTCAATTAATTATGAGCGCCGACTCTGTAGTTCATCGTCTTCACACGATGCCTCACAAACAATATCGCTACCAACGTTGTTGCTGCTCTACACCTGTCGGTGGATGCGGTATTACGAAAACAATAAGCCGCTTGCGGACAAGGTAAGACTGCACAGCGGTATTTGCGTAATTGTGTGGAGGCTTCTTA